>NC_060276.1:15923084-15951547 GCF_021613505.1 Equus quagga
AAAGAATGTCATTGGGATTCTGATTGGGATGGCGTTGAATCTGTAGATTGCTTTAGGTAGAATGGACATTTTAACTATGTTTATTCTTCCAATCCATGTACATGGAATGTCTTTCCATCTCCTTATGTCGTCATCCAATTCTCTCAGAAAGGCCTTGTAATTTTCATTATATAGGTCCTTCACTTCCTTAGTTAAATTTACCCCAAGGTATTTTATTCTTTTTGTTGCGATTGTGAATGGTATTGTATTCTTGAGTTCTTTTTCTGTTGGTTCGTTACTGGAGTATAGAAATGCTACTGATTTATGCAAATTGATTTTATACCCTGCAACTTTGCTGTAGTTGTTGACTACTTCTAACAGTTTTCCAATGGATTCTTTGGGGTTTTCTATATATAAGATCATGTCGTCTGCAAACAGTGAGAGTTTCACTTCTTCCCTCCCTATTTGGATTCCTTTTATTCCTTTTTCTTGCCTGATTGCTCTGGCCAGGACCTCCAGTACTATGTTAAATAAGAGTGGTGATCCTTGTCTCATTCCTGTTTTCAGGGGGATGGGGTTCAGTTTTTGCCCATTGAGTATGATGTTGGCTATGGGTTTGTTGTATATGGCCTTTATTATGTTGAGGTAGTTTCCTTCTATGCCCATTTTGTTCAGAGTTTTTATCATAAATGGCTGTTGGATCTTGTCAAATGCCTTCTCTGCATCTATTGAGATGATCATGTGGTTTTTATTCCTCAGTTTGTTGATGTGGTGTATCACGTTGATTGATTTGTGGATGTTGAACCATCCCTGTGTCCCTGGTATGAATCCCACCTGATCCTGATGTATGATTCTTTTGATGAATTGCTGAATTCTGGTTGCCAAAATTTTGTTTAGAATTTTTACATCTATGTTCATCAGTGATATTGGCCTGTAGTTCTTGTCAGGTTTTGCTATCAGCGTGATGTTGGCCTCATAGAATGTGTTAGGAAGTGTTCCATCTTCCCTAATTTTTTGGAATAGCTTGAAAAGGATCGGTATTAAATCCTCTCTGAAAGTTTGGTAGAATTCCCTAGGAAAGCCAGCTGGTCCTGGGGTTTTATTCTTTGGGATGTTTTTGATTGCTGTTTCAATCTCTTTCCTTGTGATTGGTCTGTTCAAATTGCCTCTTCTTGAGTGAGCTTTGGGAGATTGTAGGAGTCCAAGAATTTATCCATTTCCTCTAGGTTATCCATTCTGTTGGCATATAGTTTTTTGTAGTATTCTCTTATAATCTGTTGTATTTCTGCAGAGTCTGTTGTTATTTCTCCTCGCTCATTTCTGATTTTGTTTATTTGAGCTTTCTCCCTTTTTTTCTTTGTAAGTCTGGCTAGTGGTTTGTCAATTTTATTTATCTTCTCAAAAAACCAGCTCTTTGTCTCATTGATCCTTTCTACTGCCTTTTTCGTTTCAATAGTATTTATTTCTGCTCTGATTTTTATTATTTCTCTCCTTTTGCTGACTTTGGGCTTCATTTGTTCTTTTTTCTCTAGTTCAGTTAGGTGTGCTTTAAGGTTGCTTATTTGGGATTTTTCTTGTTTGTTAAGATGTGCCTGTATTGCAATGAATTTTCCTCTTAATACAGCTTTTGCTGTATCCCATATGAGTTGGTATGGCATGCTATCATTTTCATTTGTTTCCAGGTATTTATTTCTTCTTTAATTTCTTCAATGATCCATTGCTTGTTCAGTAGTGTGTTGTTTAGTCTCCACATCTTTGTGCCTTTCTCAGCTTTTTTCTTGTAATTAATTTCTAGCCTTATAGCACTATGATCTGAGAAGATGCTTGTTATTATTTCAATTTTTTTAAATTTGTAGAGGCTTGCCTTGTTTCCCAACATATGGTCTATCCTAGAGAATGTTCCATGTGCACTTGAGAAGAATGTGTATTCAGCTCCTTCAGGATGGAGTGATCTACATATGTCTATTAAGTCCAATTGTTTTAGCTTTTCATTCAGCTCCACTATTTCCTTGTTGATTTTCTGTCTGGATGATCTGTCCATTGATGTGAGTGGGGTGTTGGGGTCCCCTACTATTATTGTGTTGTTTTTAACATCTTCCTTTAGGTCTGTTAATAGTTGCTTTATGAATCTTGGTGCTCCTGTGTTGGGTGCATAGATATTTATAAGCGTTATTTCTTCTTGATGAAGTGTCCCTTTGATCATTATATATTGTCCCTCTGTGTCTCTCTTTACCTGTCTTATTTTGAAATCCACTTGGTCTGATATGAGAATTGCAACACCTGCCTTTTTTTCCTTGCTATTTGCTTGAAGTATTGTCCTCCTCCCCTTCACCCTGAGTCTGTGTTTGTCCTTGGGGCTGAGGTGTGTTTCCTGGAGGTGACAAATTGTTGGATCTTGTTCTTTAATCCATTTTGCCACTCTGTGTCTTTTTATTGGAGAGTTCAATCCATTCACATTGAGAGTGATTACTGATGCATGTGGACTTAATGCTGTCAATCTGTCGCTCATTATCTTGTTTTCCTGTGTTTCTTTTCCTGTGTGCTTTAGACTATCCATTTAATACTGCAATTTCTTACGCTGGGTTTCTTAGATTTTTCCTTATCTATGATTTGTGACTCTGTTCTGTATTTTATTTTAGTGTCTACCTTGAAGTTTGTATTTAGAATCTCGTGTATAATATAGTCTATTCTCTGGTGGTCTCTTACTTACTTGACCAATACTGATTTAGACCCTTTGCTCTTCCCCTCCTAAATAGCTATTTTCATTTTTTATTCCAACTCATCTTATTAGTTTGTAGTTAGAGTGCTAAGATCGTCCTTGTTTTGGTAGTTTCCTTATTTTTACCCTAATGCTATAGTTGAATATTTGCTATCCTGTTCTGGTTCTATCCATCGGTCTCCCTAGTCTGTGGATTGTGTCCTCTTTCTCCCTTTTTTCTTTTTTCAAGTATGAGAGCCTTCTTGAGGATTTCTTGTAATGGAGGGCTTTTAGTTACAAATTCCCTTAACTTTTGTTTGTCTGGAAAAGATTTAATTTCTCCCCCATATCTGAAGGAAATTCTTGCTGGATAGAGTATTCTTGGCTGAAGGTTTTTATCATTTAAAGCTTTGAATATATCACTCCATTCTCTCCTAGCTTGTAGGGTTTCTGTAGAGAAATCCGCTGACAGTCTGATAGGGGCTCCTTTATAGGTTATTCTCTTTTTTTTTCTTACTTCCCTGAGTATTCTTTCCTTATCATTCCTATTTGCCAACTTTACTATTATGTGCCTTGCGGTGGGTCTTTTTACATTGACAAATCTAGGAGATCTAAAACCCTCCTCTACACACATTTCTCCGTTGATCCCTAGATTTGGGAAGTTCTCTTCAATAATTTCGTTAAGCACACTTTCTGCTCCATTTTCCTTTTCCATATTCTCGGGAATTCCTATGATCCTTATGTTCTTACTCCTCATTGAATCCATTATCTCTCGGAGATTTTCCTCATTTTTTTAAATTCTTAGTTCTCTTTCTTCCTCTTTCTGGCGCCATTCAGCCTGTCTGTCCTCGATTATGCTGATTTGCTCCTCTAGGCTGTCTACATGGGCATTCAGGGAATCCGTATTCTGTTTTATCTGGTCCATTGTGTTTTTCATCTCAAGTAATTCTGTTTGATTCTTCTTTATGATTTCAATCTCTTTTGTGAAGTAACTACAGAACTCGGCTTGTTTCTCTATCTTTCTCTCTACCTCATTGAGTTTTTTGATTATAGCTGCTCTGAATTCATTATCACTTAGTTTACCTAATTCCAAGTCCTCAGGACTTAATTCTGTGTTTTTATTGTTTTCCTTCTGGTCTGGGGCTTTTATAAATTGCTGGATGGTAGAGGAGCGGTTGTTTCTCATGGTGGTAGAATTCAGTTGCAGTTACAGCCTGTCGCCACTAGATGGGGGTCGAGAGCGGCGTGTTAGCTCTCCGCCTTCGGGGCAAGATGGCTGCACCCACTGGCTTTGCTGGGGGCGAGGGGCTGTTACACGCGCCGGTCTGGGTTCAGATCAGTTCTGTTCTCTGGTCTCCCAAGGCCCTTGATTTATGGGGTCCCCACGGACGGAAGCTTGCCCCTGTCAGCGGGTCTCCACTGAATCAGCGGCAGGAGTCCTGGATGATCCCCTGGTCACGCGGCCCCTCCCTCACTCCTTCCCGACCCGCGCCGCAGCGATCGCAGACTCTAGGGGAGGGAGCGATGTTCTCTCCTACCGTTCCAGCGCCTCCAAAGGTGTAAAGCTAGGTTTATGATCTCCGCCTTCTTGGTATTGTAGGTCTCTAACGAGCTGGCATTATGTTTATTCTCTGAAATTCAGTTCTTCCAATCTTTTGTTGTATTTTGGAGGGGAGAGAATCCCGGGTCAGCTCACCCCGCCATTTTGCTCCGCCCACCTCTCCCACATTTTCTGATAAGTGATTTCTGTATACCTGAGCAAGGATAGTTTTGGGTTCATGGCGGGTAGGTGGAAGAGGAAGTCAGATTTAAGTGGATTGACACATGACAGGAAGAGATGGCAACAGAGACAGATAATTCTGTGAGTTGCCTTGCCTGCAAAGGGAAGAGAGGAAGCTAAAAGAAAAAGCAATCTGAGGGGCCAGGACTTGTATTTTGTGAGCTAAGATTTGAGCGTGTTCAAATGTTGATGGATACTGGTCTTTAAAAGAGGGAGAACATAAAAAGACAGGAAGAGAAGAGATACTCAATATGCGAGAAAGGGTTCTAAGAAAGCAAAGAGAATGGGATCCAAAATACAGGTATGGAGAGTTGGCTCAGAAGGAAAGACACCTTTTCTGTTTTAGCAGGACAGAAGGAGGAGGAAGGGATAAGTGAAGACATGGGTAGATTTATGTTGTTTGTTAAAACAAACAACAAAGAAAGACCAGCTTTGGAAGGAAATGAAAAGCTACCCAACCCTATCCCCCGTGGACTGCCAGTCCTAAGGTGGCTTGACAGATGACTTCCTTGTAATCTTCATGGAATATAAAATTTTGATATTAAATTGTGCAGAAATATAAAAAATGAAGGAAAGTTCACAATTCCTTTTATAAATCTAATATAACAGTGACTTCAAAAACTGATAACCATAGTATAAAAGAGACAGCTTTAGATCAATATGGAAATCCAAACATCTAAATAAAATAAGCAAGCAAATCTAGCAGGACATTATAAGAATTATACATCATAACCAAATGAGGATCATTCACATAAAATAAGAATAGCTCAATATTAGGACAATGATTCATATTTTCCTCCATATCAATAGCTCAAAGGAAAGAAAAACTAGATGAAGATCTTCAGGGTACTGAAAAACATTTGGAAAATTCATCATCCTTAATTTTCAAAAAGATCTAGAAATGTAATACAGAGGACACTTCTTTAACATACCTAAGATATTTCAAAACATCTGTTAGTATCATGCATTCCAATAAAATGGAAACCAGATAAGGCTATAACTAGTCTTTCTTGTATTTCAAGAGGCTCCTTTTTTCACATTTTAACATTTCTGAAACCAAGAGAGCAACCACAATTAATGTATACTCTAAATTTCCATTATTAAATTATTGGTGTGCCCTAAAATTCACAGAGGTCTTAAAAACTAATGAGATTCTGTTTGAAAAGGCCAATCAGTGTTGAATAAGCATAAATACTGTACTTTCTAGATGTTAAGATCCCCTTTTAAGATCCTGAACCATACTATTTTGCATTATACATGTCAAAAAACTCTGTTGATTTTGAAGTTACAATCGTAATCTACAAAAGAACTAAAAAGAATGTGCACACGTGTGTTTGTATAAATTAATACTGATAAAAGGAACAGAAAAATGGACAATGCAATTTAGCCAAATTCCACATCTTTCATGATGCAAAGTCAGCAAATATTGGCTAATCTTGCTAAATCAAGAAAAGGTGTAAGAATATTATGTGTGTTATCCAGGTGCCCATGACAAGAGGGCTTCTATTTCTAAAAGTGAAAACCACAAAAAGCACCATGTCTGAGGAATAAAAGTTGCCCAGGAGGATGTGAAGGGTGATTTTTACTTTTCATTTTATATCCTTCTAGGGTTTTACTTATTTATGTATGATTTTTACATATATATAAAACTTTTCAAATGTAGAGAAAGTTTATATTAAGCATTCAGCTGACAGTTGCTATATAATAGTAATAATAATGATAAAGTACATCTCAACCATTGAAGAAAGACACAAAGAAGAGTTCAGTAAGTTTGCCATCTACCAAATTGTATAACAAAAATCAATACTATATAATAGTAGACAAAATTGGTTTGAACATATAATACATAAATATACTAATCATGATTTAAATTATTCTTAAGTTAAAATTTTATTCTTAAACGTTACATAAATGATTTAAATTGAAATGTATATTGATAATGGAACAAAAATATTAAAAATTTGAGAAACAAAATTGGCAGGAAATATATAGAACCCATTTGAAGAAAAGTATAAAACAATTCAGAAGCATATAAAAGGAGAGACATGCTTTTTGGAGGAAAAGACTATTATTGTTATGTCAGCGCTCCCTCAATTAAATCTATAAACTCAGTCATCCCAATTTAAAACTCCCACAGGTGTTGTTGTGGTTGTTGTGGTTAGGAGTAGGGGAACTAAACACAATGTTTCTGAACTGATACAGAAAAACTAACATACAGGAATGGTCAGGAAAATTCCAAAAACTTAAGCAAAAGTTTTGACAGGGAAACCAGGCTCCCAAACATTGAAATATGTTATAATGCTTCAGTAATTCAAACCGTTTGATCATACCTCCAGGGCAAGATAATACAATCAAATAAACACAATAGGATGTCCCCACAGATGCAAACGTCTATAAGAATGCAGCGCATGATAGAAGTGGCACTTTAACTCGGTAGGGAAAAAGTGGATTATTCCATTAAAGGTACAGGGACAACAGGGTAGCCAATAACAAAATAAAATCTGGATCCTTCTCTTAATCACTATACCCAAATTAACTCCAATCAGACTGAATATTTGGATGTAAATAAATAAATAACTTTCAGAAGAAAACGTATGTGAATATTTGTGTAAATTATGAAGTGGAATAAGCCTTCGTAAGGATTTTTTTGGAACAGAAAAGCCACGTGGACAAGATGGACACATTTATAGTATATAAAAATTAAACTCCACAAAAGTTAAAAGACAGTCTTGGTGGAAGTATTTTACAAAACGTTTACATGAAAAATTTCCTAACAAAGCTCTAATAAATAGCTCTGATGTTCCTAATACATAAATAGCTCTAAGAAAAGGAAAGTTTCTCTACTCTCACCAACACTTAAAGAAATGCAAAACAAAATTATGAGACTGCTTTTCACTTTTCAGATTGGCAAAGATTTCGAAGATTGATAATATTTTCATTCTTGTCAATACTGGCAAACAGGCAGCTTCACAGCCTGCTGCAAACTGTCAATTAGTACAATAAAGCTGAAGCATAATCTGACTACACCTATTAAAATGGTAAATATCTGCACTGAGGTAACGGTTGCATGACTCTGTAAATTTACTAAAACTGTTATTGAATTACACCCTTAAAACCAGAGAATCTTATGGTATATAAATTGTACCTCAATAAAGCTGTTTTTAAAAAGAGATTAAAAGATATGTCTGTTCACCTAGCAATTACATTTCAACAAATGCAAAATTCCTTTACTTGGGTGAAAAAAGTAAGTTTCAGGATAGTATAGACTCTAATAATTATCACTGGTAAGCACATTTGTAAATGCTGAAGAGTAGATATACAATTTATACTTTTACAAACAGAAACCACTACAAAGATAAGAACAAATTCCCACACAATACGGTAAATGGGACTTCAAATTCCACTCTGGCTCCACTATACCAGGGTACTTCAGATAGGCTGAATAAATAGTAGCAAGGTTGAAAACTCCCCAGGAATAAAGACAGTCCCCAAACTCATACTAATCTTACTTTGATCGCTTTCAATCCATGAGATGTTTCATCTTCTTCCACAACTGCAGCAACTTTTTGTCCAACCTTCAGAGGCACACTGCTAGTTACAACATCACTGCTGAAGTAGATCAACTCATCAATCAAGCCATAATCATTACAGAACTTTGTCACAACTCCCTGCACAGTTTTAAACCTGGTGTCATCTAAAAGATGAGTAAACAAAAGTTTTTCATTAATTAATCTCAAAAGCAAATACACATTACAAATAAGTCCTACCAGAAAAAGATATGGTAGACAATGATCTAAATTTAGAAATCAACTGGGCTGGACGTGAGACACAGGTGACACTGACAGTAGAGCATAGTGGGTAAGTGTGCAGGATTCTAGAGGCAGAATGTTCAGATTTAAATTCTGGTTCCACCGTTTCTCTGGATAGCACAGCGGCTCCATGCCCAAGGCGGCGCAGTGTCATTGTTAAGAGCACTGAGTCTGGAGCCAGACTGCCTGGTTCGGAACCACAGCTCTTCCACTTACCATCTCTGTAACCCTGGGCACATTTCTTAACCTCTCTGAGCCTGTCTTTATCTGTAACACCAGGACAACAACAATATCTGCCTAAGAGAGTAGATCTTAAATGTTCTCACCACAGAAAATAAGATAATTATGTGAGGTGATGGAAGTATTAACTAGCCTTATGGTGTAATCATTTCACAATATAGACAAATATCAAATCATCACATTGTACACCTTAAGCTTACACAATGCTATATGTCAATTATATCTCAATAAAGCTGGGGAAAAAAGGGTTGCTATAAATATTAACTGACACATACACATCAACTGCTTGGAATTGTGAATGTCTCCCACAGGGTAGCGCTTATATGTTAGTTGCTGTCATGGTATCTGCATCTAGACAGTCTTTAAGCATGCATTGTTGTTATATAATTTCACCATTATCAACAATGGCATCAGCAGCAGTATCTGGAGATTCTTAAACATCTCACCAGACAAAGCATACAAAGAAATCTGGAGATTTAAATCTAGCCCAAATAAGCATCTGAATCACTTGGGTTTAGTTTTTTCTGAACAAACTCAGCTAGTAAGCCATAACTTGGGATCTGAACCTAGAGAGTCAGCCTGCAGAGCCCACACTATGAACCACAATGCCTTAGGTACTTCCCCAAAGACTTGGGGGAATTGACAGGATGGCTGGGGAAAATCTTGATTATAATAGATTATGGAATCAGACGCCAAGAAAATCCTGAAAATTTGGAAAAAATAGGTCAAATTTGTCAGGTGAAATCATAAAATACAAAAAAGTGGAAGGAACAACGGTGACAACTGTCACTTAGGCACATGAAAATACTGTACAGGTACCTGCCCCCGTCCCCTGCCCCTGCACCCCCGTCTTATCCGAAAGTTCGCTTTACGCCACATTGCTTTTACGAAAGACCTGCAGGAGTACCTGCTTTCGCTAACTGAAGGCAAACCGAAGAGGATTTTACCTTTTATGAAAAAAGGCAAAAATGGAAAATAGTGTTTTGCGTTTGTTTTGCAGTGAGCCATTATAGAGCCAGCGCACATCCCGGGCAGCAAGAGGGGCGCCGCCAAACTCCTTCCTGGGGAACTATACTCAGTATCTCAGCACCAAGCTGCCATAGCTTTGCACTGTGTCTGTGAGCATCTGTGCTTTATCTTGATTTATTTAGGGAGAGTCTGGCAGCAGGAATGCCGGGTTTCTACTGAGAGAATAATGCTCACCAAAGAGGCGTCTCTTCCAGAGGCCCATCCTGAGCACACTGGGCAGTGACTCCTGTCGGAGGAAGGGCCTCCGGGGCGGGGATTGCCCAGGGCAGGAAACAGCTGCTGGGCCTCAGGGTCTGGGGGAGACTGGCCCCGTGTCCTCTCCTTCCTGCTTGTGTCTCCCTGACTCGGCTGTGAAACGGACTTGACAAGACTCTGGCTGCTTTCCTGGGAGTGTTTTGAGGATTAAATGACACGAATGCCCTTGAGGCCTCGGGCCCAGTGCTTGGCGCAGACAAGGACTGGACACACATTGGAACTGATGCGATTCAGAGCAGGGATGCCATCACCCCAGCAAACCTCAGCTTTAACGGATCCCCACCCACAAAACGACGCCTTCAAAGTGTCCCCAGTCATCCACTCAGTGTCAATTCTGGGGCAGGTTTTTAGGATACACAGGTGAGCAAGTTAAACACATCTCTGCACTCTTACCGACGAGCTATATGACTGTCCACTTGGCTTCAAAACCTATGCCCATTTGGGAAACAAAATCAAATGTACCCTCAAATCACGGAGATGCACTCTACTGGAAATATGAGGAGGAATCTGTTGCATATTTGCATAACATATGCACAATGTAAGTTCCAAAAGCATCTGGGGAAATGCAAGGATGGGGCACATCTCCCCAGGGGCCTTCTCTGTCTACACCATGGCCGCTTCAGACAGGAGAGTGCCGGGTGTGCTCAGGGACCAGGGACGCCCTACCCACAAGGTGGCGCCGCCTCGGGCATGCAGCGCCCTCCTGAGCCCTTGAGGCCCAGAACTAGGAGTGGGGCGCACGCCTAAGTGCAGGTCCCTGGAGAGGGAGGGGGTGAGTTCAGTACCTTCCAAGAGCCTCAGATACTGAGCTCTCTGTGACTCCGACGAGTACATTCTCCTCCAGAAGGCAAGAGCCCTGGAAATAAACCGGAACATGGTCCCGTCGACAGGGCAGCTTGGGCCCCGTCTGACAATGGGCGCGAGGTTTGCTTCTAAGTCTCTGCCCCGCAGCTTCACTCTGGTCACGGCAGTTGCTCAGAGGTCGTGCCAGCTCCTCGTACCGCCCAACCTCTAGCCAGAGGGGCTCACACAAGCCTTGACTGCAGCTGCCACTTGAGGTACTTTAGTTTTCCGGCGCCCATCATCCAGCCAATGGGGGCGTAGTGCGCTTGGTGGAGGCCACTGAGACGCAGGGGGCTGGTGGGCGGGACTTCGTAGCTCCTCCCACCACAGGTGAGGGTGGAAATATGGTGGCCTACCGGAAAGCTCTTCCAGTCCGACCCCTTTTTGTATGTCTCAGGGTAGAGGGTCTTGTCTGCCGGCTTCTGCAGAGAGGGCCTGATGCCTGTCTTGGAAGGTGCTACAGCAGCTCACTCCGAGGATGGAGGCAGGCTCCAGGTTCTGGCTCCCAGGTGTCGAGCCCCGACTCCTCACTACCTTAGTTCTTTTCTCTTCCTTTGCTTCTTGGCGCCCTCTACTCACCCTCCCCACAACAGCCCTACCTCCTCACCCCTACATCCACTCCACAGAGAGTTCACTGGTCAGCTCTAAGCAATGGCTTTCTGTTCAATGTTAAGTGATATAATAATGTTGTGAAAAAGCCAAACTTTCACATCTACTTAGGCCTCAAAACATAGGCTGTGACCCGCTCTGCTTGGAAGCTGGGGCCAACTGCGGCTTTATAGCAAAGCACTCATTATGGTCCTGAGAGACACATTTAAGTGTGATCTGGAGATGAGGATGGCTAGGTGAGGAGGGTCAGGTGATGTAGCGCCATGCAGGGAGTTTGGATTATATCACTACTATTTTCTTTTGGGAACCATGCAGACATGGTCACATTAAGAATATTAAATGAGGGGGCCAGCCTGTGGCCTAGTGGTTAAGTTCGGCATGCTCCCCTTTGGCAGCCCAGGTTCGGTTCCCAGGCACGGACCTACATCACTGGTCCACGGCCGTGCTGTGGAGGTGACCCACATACAAAATAGAGGAAGATTGGCAACACTTAGCTCAGGGCGAATCTTCCTCAAGCAAAAAGAGGAAGATTGGCGGCATATATTACCTCAGGGAGAATCTTCATCAGAAAAAAAAAAAATTAAATGAGGATTTGGGTTGTCTTCAATGTACCACTTACCAAAAATCTGTTTCTAAACCATTTGTGTAGCTTTAAGAATTCCCATTTCTAGGTCATAGTGGAGGCCATTTACATGAGAATGTCTGGAACAAGACTCAGATGTCTCCAATGTGCCCTCAAAACTGTGAAAAACTTGTAGAGGCAGAGTATCTACTTCCCAAAGCCCACCAGCATATAATTTGGTGGGTACTATTCTTTCAACATCATGGCCAGTCAAGGGCTCCTCAGGGTCTTGGGATCTAAGACAGAGACCTGAATCAGCCTCCCTGTCCCATTTTCTTACCAGTATCCATCCTGAATTCCAGGCTACTTCCTAGGACCAGGGCTTGCCTTCTGCACCTCGAGCCCCTACCCTCAGTACCCTGCATTGCCCCCACATACCCACCCTCTCTCCAGGAAGCCCTGGCCAGCCAAGTGCTCTGGACCCTAGGAAGTATCCTGTGGTGGAAGGAGAGTAGAAGCATTTACCCATCTGTGATGGCGCTTTCTGAAACCCAGGCCCTACAGCCTCACTCCCCACCTCACCAACCCTCCTGTCATGGATGTCTTCTCAACCTCAGGAGATGCCAACTTCTCAGTTCTCCTGGGCTATAGGTTGCCAGAGTTCCTCACCTCCAGTACCCTCCTCTGGACCACTCTCACTGCCCACTGCCCCTTGTGCTTCTCAGATACATCACTCAGAATCCTCATCAGCCTGCTCTCTGGGGACCCTCTAATGCCTCCTCCACCACTAAATCCCTTAATAGCCCGCCCTCTCCAGCTCAGAAAAAATCACATCTGCTATTTTTGCCAATATTGTTAAAGCTGCTGCAGGCTGGACCTGTCTCCACCTGGTTCTGACCGGCCCCAGAAATAGCCCCAGATTCCTGAGCATGGGGCAGTACACACTATCTCCATATTCCACTGGCCCTCGACACTGGGCAGCTTAACATCTAGGGCATCTAGTGGGCCTAGCTGTTCCCTCTCCATTTATCAGGTTAAGGATTTTCCCTTCTACTCTCAGTTTTTTGAGTGACTTTGTCATGAAAGGATGTTGGATTATGTCAAATGCTTTTTCTGTTGAGATGATCATCTGTTTTTGGCCTTTATCCTATTAATATGGTATAGAATATTGACTGATCTTCATGTTTAACCAACCTTGTGTTCCTGGGATAAATTCCACTTGGCCATTTTTATGAGCTGAATTGTGTCCCTCTAAATTCATATGCTGAAGTCCTAACCCCCAGTACCTCAGAATGTGACTATATTTGGAGATAGGGTCTGTAAACAGGTAATTAAGTTAAAATGAGGTGATTAGGATGGGCCCTGATCCCAGTGTCCTTATAAGGTGAAATTTTGACACAGATATAGATAGAGGGAAGACCATGTGAAGACACAGAGAGAAAATCACCATCTATAGGCCAAGGAGAGAGGCCTCAGAAAAAATCAGCCTCGCTGACAGCTTGATCTTGGACTTCTAGCCTTTAGAACTGTGAGAAAATAAATTTCTCTTGCTTAAGCCACCAAGCCTGTGATACTTTGTTATGGCAGTCCTGGCCAAGTAATACAGTCATTGTGTACAATCCTTTTATATGTTCCTGGATCATTTGAGGAATTTTGCTTCTATTTTCATAAGGGACATTGGTCTGTAATTATTTTTTTTTCTTGTGATGTTTCTGTTTAGTTTTTGTATCAGGGTAATGCTACTCTCATAGAATGAGTTGGGAAGTGTTCCCTCGTCTTCTGTTTCTTTGGAAGAGTTTGAGAAGTATTGGTATTCATTCTTTAAGTGATTAGTAGAATTCACCAGTGAATCAATCTAGACCTGGGCTTATTTTGTGTGTGTGAGTGTTAGAAGTGTTTTACTTACTAAGTCAATCTCTTTACTTGTTATAGGTCTATTCAGATTTTCTATTTCTTTTTTATAAGGATTTTGGGTTTTATTTTTAATTTTTTATAACAACTTCATTGAGATATAATTCATATACCATAGTACCCACAATTCAATGTCTATTTCTTATTGAGTTAGTTTGATAATTTGTGTCATTCTAGGAGTTTATTCATTTTATCTCAGTCATCTAATTTTTTTGGCATACAGTTGTTCATAGAATTCTCTTACAGTCTTTTTATAGATAGGCGTGTCCTCACTTTCTTTCCTGGTTTTAGTAATTTGTGTCTTCTTTCTTTTTCCTTGGTCAGTCTACCTAAACGTTTATCAATTTTCTTGATCATTTCAAAGAACCAACTTTTGGTTTTATTGATTTTCTCCATTGTTTTTCTATTCTCTATTTCATTTATTTCTGCTTTGATCTTTATAATTTCTTTCCTTCTGTTTGCCTTGAATTCAGGTCACTCTTCTTTTTCTAGTTTCTTATGGTGGAAGGTTAAGTTATTGATCTGATATCTTTCTTTGTTCTTACTCTGCAATTTCTGAAGTGATTCTCCCCTAATACTCTTAGTTGCTCTCATAATAAGGCTCAAGACCCCGGTGGGCCCTGGGGTTGGTGGCCTTCATTTTGGGCCCTTTACACTGGGTCAGCTGCCAAGGTGCCCAGGCATACTTTAGGAGCTCAGAGACACCAGCACTCTGAAAGTCTCCTATAAACACACATTGCCTTGAATTGTTTATTCATTCCTCATTTGTTTGATGTCTCTCTTTCCTCCAGACACTGAGCTTAATTTCTCCATATTTCTTAGCATAGTGCCTTGGACTCTGGTGTAAGAACTTACCAATTTTTATTGACTGACTGACAAACTGACTGATGGACCCTTTAGCTGCCTATTCCCTTGGCTATATCCCCCTTTTTAGAAGTTCAGTGAAGGCAGGACCTTGCATCTGCCTTGCTCCCTGGATTAGTCAAGAACAGTCAGCTAAAGAGAAAACACTACAGACATTTCAAAAAGAAAGGAATCTAATGCTGGAGTTAGATATTGACTAATCTGTTTAATGTCTAGAGGAGCAAAGGCCAAGGGCCATGGGTACCACCAAGGAATCAAGACAGTGCAGGAAGCTGTGCCAAAGCCAGAGCTTCCCTGATGCCTCAGAGCTGGAGACTGAAAGGAAAATGTGGAGTCCAAGAAAGCTGCAGGAACCCTCACCCCTTAAGCCTGCACTAGCCTGCCAGCACCAGTGCCAGAGAAAGAATGCATCCCTTCTGGCCTCCACATATTGCAGCTGTGCCTTTCAGAGTAGTCTCTGACTAGAACTCTGCCTGCAAGGGGTTATGGACATGAGATTGGGACCAAATGAAAACAAAACCCAGAAGTAATTACTTGTTGCTTGGGTGAAGTGTGTGTGTGTGGTCATGTGGGCATGTAACATCTTAGGGATGGCCAATACCTGTCTTTTATACTCTGAATCCCTTTATGGGGCCCAATGGTAATTTATCATGGAATTCTTTCTTAATCACTACTACCATTTATTGAGTGCTTACCTCATTACCAGCCAGTTACTTTTCCAAATACTTTCCATTTATTCACTCATTTAATTAATATTTGTTGAGTGCTGACTATAAGCCAGATACTCTTCTGAGCACTTGGAATAAATCGGTGAACAAAGAGACAAAAACCTTGGTCCTTGTATAACTAAGTCTCATGGGTTGAGGGAAGGATAGATGATAAAAACAGTGAATAAGTAAAACATATGGTATGTTGGAAAGTAATAAGTGCTACATAAAAAATATAGCAGAGCAAGGAAGTTCTGGAGTGCTGGGGAGGGGTGGCGAGTTGTATTTTAGAGTAAGGTGGTGAAGGTAAACTTCATTAAAAAAAAATAATAGTTGAGCAAGGACTTGAAGGAGTTAGAGAGTTAATGAGGTAGATACCTGGAGTAAGAACTATCCAGTGTGAAACTTTGAAAGCATCCCCTTTAAGATCACGATAAAGACAAAGGAAGCCCCTGAGACTGAAGGTCTCAACCAGGCTTGTAATGCAGCAAAAATGAATATTAGGGTAGGAAAGGAAGATACGAAGCTGTTGTTCTTTACAGATGATAGGATTTTCTACTGAGAAAGCACAAAGAATCAGATATTAATCATTGGAATGAATAACAGAGTTTAATAAGGTTGCTAGATATAAATATAACAAATTAATATAAATATTTTTAAGGTTCTCTTTATATTACCTAGTTTATTCCCACCAACAATGTATGAGAATTATGGTATTTACCACATTCTTACCAGCACTGGGTACTATCCTTTTTTGTTTGGTGATGGCAGTATATATTTTTTAATCGTGTTAACATAATAGATAAAGAGAGTATCTCATTATCGTTTGAATTTGCATTTCTTTTGTACCAGAGAGACTGAACATTTTTCCACATCTGTAAACTAGTTGTAGTTCTCATGTTGTAAATTGTGTGTTTCTTTCCTTTGTTTATCCAATCAGTTCCTAGGAGTTCCTTATACAAGAAAGATGTCAGCCTTCTGTCTGTTGTATTTGCTGTGAATATATTCACCAGTATGATGTATGCCCTTTGACTTTGGCTGTTTTCTGACAGTAGAATATTTCTCATTTTTATGCAATCATAATGGTTAATAATCCTTTATCCAAACATCTTTTTCTTTGGCTAAGGGTCCCATATGTGAATTGCAGTTATCCATTAAATAATAATGCTGATTGTGAATTTGGATTAATTGGGTTCACAGACCCCCACCCATCCTGCTCCAGAGCCCCACTTTCCACCTCCTTTTAAGCTCCCTCTACTGCAAGTCCAGGCAACATGGACCAGTCACAACTCTTTAGTTCCCTCCCTTCCAAACTACTAGATTTTAGATGATGATTACCCTTCATAATGGCTGCTGAAAATTTAAAATATACTACAAGACTAGTACTACTAGTATACTAATATACTACTAGGCATGAATACGATGATCAGATTCTTTAAATGGAAATATTTTATGACTTGGTAGAAACCTGATGCTACCACCATGCCTCCCCTTGTGTGCCAGCCAGCACGGTACCTGGAGAAGAAAAATGAAGCTAACACAATTTCTTTGGACCCAATTCTAAATTATTCCCACAGCCAAGTTGCTCATAGAGTTGGCTACAGACAATGGGAATTGGGTGTGTGAAAACCCTGCAGGATTTGGAGTTTCAACAGCTGGTAGGCAACAATTTTTTAATACACTTACAAAAATATTTTTAAAAACTCATAAAAGAGGAGGGCACTTCTCTTATCTGAAACAAAATAATTGAAAAAGACACATAAGATGACTTACATAATCCTCTCAATGGATTGCAGAAGCCACCTTCCTGAGGCCAAAGTTCTCTTGGGATGGAAAAACAAAAGCCATTAGTTCTGGGATGGAAATGAATGTTCAACAGATTCTGCCAGAATTCTGGCATTTGAGAATGGATACTGTAAATAGAGGGAAAGGAAAGTGAGGAGGGGAGGCAGGAGGTGATGCTTCCTCTAAATCTCAGCTGTCACCAGAAAGTTACAAGGCTCCATTTGCCTGTGGCTGCACAGAAGAAACTGCACTAGCTGTTGCATTCCAAAAGGCACCAACAAAACATCACCCTGTCCAGGGTACAGAGTACCCCTCATACAGGGGATAGGAGGGGGGTCCAAGCAGGCAGAGCCTGAGTGCTGAGTGCCCCCAGCACAGTTGCTGGGAGTCCAGG
This sequence comes from Equus quagga, assembly GCF_021613505.1. Taxonomy (NCBI): domain Eukaryota; kingdom Metazoa; phylum Chordata; class Mammalia; order Perissodactyla; family Equidae; genus Equus; species Equus quagga. The sequence continues at coordinate 15,940,550 of NC_060276.1, forward strand.
CTGATTTATAAAAGGCTGATTTATGAAGAGTTGATACTCAGTTGCTTCTGAAGCAAAGGCATTTTCCTTCCTCCAGCTGCAATGCTCCGTTGCTAGAGGCCATTCAGCGCTGTAAAGGAGGCAAGAGAATAGGAGGACTGGGTTGCACTTTTTGGGGGCAGGGCCATGTTGGGGTGCATTTACTCCAGCCAGGGCTCCTATTTCACTAAAGTTTCCCTAAAACAAATCTGGACTGGGACAATGTAGTGAGTTTGAGGGATTATAGGGCTGATCAAGAGGAAAATATGACTACGAGGAAGTAGTACACAACAAGTTTCATTTGGGCAATGCTGTGACAGGTTTGCATGTAAGGGAAAGTCCCTTGTTGCATGAGACCTTCCAGAGGCTAAGGTGTGAAGGAGGGGGCGGGGGGAAGATAAGGTGCAGTCATGGTGGACAAGAATTTGGCAGTCCCTCAAAAAGTTAAACCTAGAATTACCATATTCCTCTCCACGGTATATACCCAAAAGTATTGAAAACAGATGTTCAAACAAATACGTGTACACAATGTTCATAGCTGCACTATTCACAACACACAAATGGTTGAAACAATTCAAATGTCCTGCAACAGATGAATGGATAAACAAAATGTGATCTATCCATACAGTGGAATATTATTCAGCCATAAAAAGAAATAAAGTAGTGATTTTCAGAGGCTTCAAGATGGCAGTGTAGGAAGAGCTGGTGCTCACCTTCTCCCATGGACACATCAAAACTACAACTATGTATAGAACAACTCTCTCTGAAAATGACCTAAAGACTAACAGAACAGCTTTTCCACAACTAAGAATAAAAAGAAAAATACACATTGAGACAGGTAGGAGGTGCAGAAATGCGGTCTTGTCAGGATCCACATCCCTGACATAGCAACCCAAAAGCAGGAGGGATATCACAAATGCAGAGCCCCTCCCTGCGGAGTGAGGAGTTTGAGCCCCACATCAGGCACCCCAGCACTTGAGGCCTGCACCGGGAAAATGAACCACCATAATGTCTGGCTTTGAAAACCAGTGGGACTTACATCCAGAACAACCAAATGGTTGTAGGAAACTAAGACTTTGCTCTTAAAGGGCTTGCACACAGACTCACTCACTCCAAGATCTAGCACAGAGGCAGCAGTTTGAAAAGTTCCTGGGCCATAAGTGAAGGAGATTCATTGACTAATCTTAGAGTGTGTGCTGGAGAGGCAGTGATCTATTGGAACTTTCCCAGGGAACAGAAGCACTGTTGGGCGCCATTTTTAAAAATCTCCTTCTACTTGGCTAGCCCAGCACTGGAAGTTACCATTTTTGACACTCTCTATCTAACTTGCTAGCACTGGCACCCCAGCCCTGTGTTCCAGTGGGGCCCCATCCACCCCAGCCTGGTGCTCCTCCACTATGGCAACTGGTCCAGCACTCCTCTAAAATGACTCCTGCCACACCACACCCAGAAAGCAGGCTCTGCTTGGTTTGGTGCCCCTCCAAAGCAGCTCTCTCAATGACAGACCTCATGAGTGGGCTCTGCTAAGCCCAGTGCCCCTCCAAAGTGGCTCTCACCCCACCAGAACCAGAGAGTGCACACACTCCACACAGGATACACTCCTTGAATAGTTGGTGCTAGTGGCCAGGGGGCCTTGCATTTATTGGGCCCTACAGGACTGAAACAATTGGCGAGTTCTTGGCAGGCTATAACCCTCAGGACACTGCACAGACAACAGATTGAAACACATTCCCAGTCTTCCAGAGACCACTCCTTCAAGACTAGGAGAGACAGCTGCTTCACCTAATACATAGAAACAAACACAAAACGTCAAGCAAAATGAGGAAACAAAGGGACATGTTCCCAAAGAAAGTTCAAGATAAAACACTAGAAAAAACCCTAATGAAATGGAGACAAGTAATATACCTGATAAAGAGTTCAAAATAGTGGTCATAAAGATGCTCAGCAACCTCAAGAGAAGAATGAATGAACACATAGAGAACTTCAATAAAGAGGTAAAAAAATATAAAAAGTACCAAAAAGAAGTCACAAAGCTGAAGAATACAATAACTGAATTGAAAAATACACTAGAGGGGTTCAACAGCAGACTAGATAAAGCAGAAGAAAGAATCAGTGATCTGGAAGACAGGGCAATGAAACTCACCCAAATAGAGCAGCAAAAAGAAAAAAGAATTTTAAAAAGTGAAGATAGCTTAAGAGACCTATGGGGACAACATCAAGCAGAACAACATTCACATTATGGGGGTCCCAGAAGGAGAAGAGAGAGAGAAAGGAACAGAAAACTTATTTGAAGAAATAGTGGCTGAAAATTTCAGTAATCTGGGATAGGAAACAGACATCCAGATCAAGGGAGACGCTAGAGTTTCAAATAAGATGAACCCAAAGAGATCCACACCAAGGTACATTATAAACAAAATGTCAAGGGGCCGGCCCGGTGGCGCAGCAGTTAAGTTCGCATGTTCTGCTTCAGTGGCCTGGGGTTTGCCGGTTCGGATCCAGGGTGCAGATGGCACCACTTGGCAAGCCATGCTGTGGCAGGCATCCCACATATAAAGTAGAGGAAAATGGGCTCAGATGTTATCTCAGGGCCAGTCTTCCTGAGCAAAAAGAGGAGCACTGGCAGCAGATGTTAGCTTAGGGCTAATCTTCCTAAAAAAGAAAAATGTCAAAAGTTAAAGATAATGAAAGAATCTTAAAATCAGCAAGAGGAAAAAAACCCATTTTACTTACAAGAGAACCCCCATAAGACTATCAGAAGATTTTTCAGCAGAAACCTTGTGGGCCAGAAGGGAGTGGCATGATATATTCAAAGAGCTGGAAGTAGGGCCAGCCCCATGGTGTAGTGGTTAAGTTCAGTGTGCTCCACTTCAGTGGCCTGGGTTTGTGGGGTCAGATCCTGGGTGTGGTCCTACACCACTCATCAGCCATGCTGTGGTGGTGACTCACATATAATGTGGAGGAAAATTGCCACAGATGTAAGCTCAGGGCTAATCTTCCTCTAGAAAAAAAAAAAAGAGCTGAAAGCAAAAAGTTTCCAACCAAGAATATTCTACTCTACCTGGCAAGGTTATCAGTCAGAATCAAAGGAGAGATAAAGACTTTTCCAGGTAAGCAAAAACTCAGGGAGTTCACCACCACTAAACTGGCCTTACAAGAAACGTTAAAGGGACTTCTTTAAGTTGAAAAGAAAGGGTATTAATTAGTAACAAGAAAACATTAGGAAGTAAAAATCTCACTGGTAAAGGTAAATATATAGTAAAGGTAGCAGACTAATTAATTTTAAAGCCAATATGAATGTTAAAAGATAAAAGTAGTAAAAATAACTATAACCACATCAATTAATAAAGGGACACATGAAATACAAAGATATAAAATATGACATCAAAAAATATAAAATGTGGGAAAGGGGGAGTAAAAATGTAGAGTCCTAGAATGCATTCAAACTTAACTTGCTATCAACTTAAAATTGCCTGGAATATATACAGACTGACATGCGAGCTCATGGTAACAACAAAGCAAAAACCTACAGTAGAGACACAAAAAATAATGAGAATGGAATCTAAACATAACACTAATGAAAGTGATCAAATCGCAAGGAAAGAGAACAAGAGAAGAAGAAAGGAACAGACAGGAACTACGAAACAGCTAGAAAATGGCAATAAGTACATATCTATCTATAATTACTTTAATGTAATGGACTAAATTCTTCAATTTAAAGACATAGAGCGGCTGAATGGATAGAAAAACAAGACCCTAATATGCCAGCTACAAGAGACTTACTTCAGATGTAAAGACACACACAGACTGAAAGTGAAGGGATGGAAAAAGATGTTTTGTGCAAATGGAAACCAAAAGAAATCTGGAGCTATTATATCAGACAAAGTAGACTTTAAAACAAAGAATATAATAAAAGACAAAGATAGACATTACATAGATAAAGGAGTCAATCCAACAAGAAGAAATAACTTTAAAAAATATATTTGCACCCAACATAGGCGCACTTAAATATATAAAGCAAATATTGACAGACCTAAAGGGGGAAATCAACAACAATACAATAATAATAGGAGAGTTTAATACTCAATTTATATCAATGGATAGATCATCTAGACAGAAAATCAATAAGGGAAGATCAGCCTTAAATAACACATTAGACCACATGGACTTAATAATATGTAGAGAATATTTCATCCAAAAGCAGCAGAATACACATTCTTCTTAAGGGCACTTGGAACATTTGATATAGGTACCCCTATGTTCATTGCAGCATTATTTACAATAGCTGAGATATGGAAACAACCTAAGTGTCCATGGATGGATTAAAGGATAAATAAAATGTGGAGGAGCTGATGTGGGTGGGCGAGGGACTGGCTGCCGCTGACCGGAGAGGGGAGCTGCCCGCCGCCGTCAGCCTGGGCTGCAGCATGCCGCCATACCGGGGGGGGGGCGGGGCAGCTACACTGTGTGGTCCTCCAGGGCAGGCACCATGTTGCACTCATCTTTGTACCCCCAGCATCTAGCGGTGTTGGCATGTCATAGGCACTCAAGAAATGTGTGTTGAATGAGCAATGCCTGTGACAAGCAACCGGACTTTATTCTTTCCTGACCCTTGCTCCTATGACACATCTCCTCCTGGCTGCCACTATCACCCTTCAGAGCAGAACTTCCCTAGAGAAGGCAGAAGGGAAACAGCTATGGCCAAGACATCCTGGGCGAAGCAGGGCTGCACTTTGATGAGCTGAACAAGCTGCGGGTGTTGGACCCAGAGGTTACCCAACAGACCGTAGAGCTCAAAGAAGAGTGCAAGGACTTTGTGGACAAAATTGGCCAGTTTCAGAAAATAGTTGGTGGTTTAATTGAGCTTGTTGACCAACTTGCAAAAGAAGCAGAAAATGACAAGATGAAGGCCATTGGTGCTCGGAACTTGCTCAAATCTATAGCAAAGCAGAGAGAAGCCCAACAGCAGCAACTCCAAGCACTAATAGCAGAAAAGAAAATGCAGCTCGAAAGGTATCGGGTTGAATATGAAGCTTTGTGTAAAGTAGAAGCAGAACAAAATGAATTTATTGACCAATTTATTTTTCAGAAATGAAAATTTCATTTTATAGCAGAAGGGCAAAAAAAAAAACAACCCCAAAACACCACAAAACCTCTGTACCATTCCAGTGACTTGACTAATGACCCAAGTTGTCGTGTGAGATGGTGTGTAAGGAATGCAGCATCTCTGAAGGCAACAAAACCAACCTGGGGGGGGCGTGTTTCAGATATTAGTGCGTACCTGCTGGTGAACACCCAGTGGCCATGGTGGCCTGGGTTCTCACCTCTTGCATTCTCAGTCTGAACTGAGCAGTCTGTATACTTTGATCCTTTTTTGGTAAATTCACAAAGCTTTGGAAGGAAAAGCAATAAATTATTGTTTTCAAAAAAAAAAGAAAAAAAGAAAAAAAAGAAAATGTGACATATATACACAAAGGAATACTACTCAGCCATAAAAAGAAGGAAATCTTGCCATTTGAGACAACATGGATGGACCTTGAGGGTATTCTGCTAAGTGAAATAAGTCAGACAGAGAAAGACAAATAATGTATGATTTCACTCATATGCGGAAACTAAAAAACAAAACAAATGAACAAACATAACGAAAACAAACTCATAGACCCAGAGAACAGATCAGCGGTTACCAGAGGGGAAAGAGGTGTGGGGAGGGTGAAATGAGTGAAGGGGATCAATTGTATGGGGATGGATGTTAACTAGACTTACAGCAGTGAACACTATGTAGTGTATACAAATATCGAATTATAAAATACACCTGAAATATACATATAATGTTGTATACCAATTTTACCACAATAAAAAAGAGAAATGAAGCACTCATACTTCTACAACATGGATGAATTTTGAAAACATTATGCTAAGTGAAAGAAGCCAGTCACAAAGGCCACATACTGTATGACTCCATTTATATGAAATGTCCAGAATAGGCAAATCCATAGAGACAGAAAGCAGATTAGCAGTTGCCATGGAATGTCAGGGGGGAGTGGGGATGAGTTGTGACTGCTTAATGGGTATGGGGTGTTTATTTAGGGTGAGAAAAAGTTCTGGAACTAGATAGTGGTGATGGTTGCCCAAGTTTGTGTATGTACCTAAGGCCATTGAATTGTACACTTTAAAATGGCAAATTTTATGTAAAGGAAAACATTCCCCGTTCTCAACAATCCTGACACCAAATGTGTGAGTTTTATACACCAAGCAATTCTCCAATTCTCTGTGAATACCAACTTGGTGTCCTACAATTTAATTCAATGCTGACACTACCCAGAATTAGCACAAACCCCACAGATTAAGGGATCAGTCCCACAAGTCTGCCCCCCGCTTCAGATGCCAATCACAAGTAGTGAATTCCTAGGTTACCCACACTTCTTTTCAGCTTGGCTACAAATCAGGGGTTCCCATGACCCCCTTCTCAGATTCAGTACTTTGCTATAAGGGCTCAGAGAACTCAGGGAAACATCTTACTTACATTTACCAGTTTATGATAAAGGAAATTATAAAGGATACAAATGAATGGCCAGATGAAGAGGTACTTAGGGAGAGCTCTGGAAGGGTCCTGAGCACAGGAGTTTCTGTCCCCATGGAATTTAGGGTATACCATCCTCTCAGCACATGGATGCATTCACCAAACTGGGAGCTCTACACACCCCTTAGTTTAAGGATTTTTATGGAGGCTTCATTACTTAGGCATGACTAACTATTAACTCAATGTCTAGCACCTCTCTTCTCCCTGGGGGATGGGGAGTGTGGCTGAAAGCACCAAGCCTGTAATCATCACTTGATCTTTCTGGTGACCAGCCCCCATCCTGAAGCTATACAGGAACTCATCAAGAGTCACTGCATTAGAACAAAAGACACTCAGATCACCCCCAGAAAGGGATTTAGGAGCTCTGTATAAGATAATTTTGGCACCCCTATCATCCAGGACATTACAAGGGTTTTAGGAGCTCTATGTCAGGAACCAGAGTCAAAGACCAAATATATATTTCTTATCATGTCACATCTGTTACATCTATTTTACTATAATTTTTAAAAAGTCAGCAAAGGATGTGAATAGATATTTCTCCAAAGATGGCCAATAAGCACATGACAACATGCTCAACATCATTAGTCATTAGAAAAATAAAAATCAATACTACAATGAGATGCCACTTCACACCCACTGGAATATTTATAATAAAAAATACAGGCAATAGCAAGTGTTGGCTAGGACGTGGGGAAATTATAACCCTCATACATTGCTGGTGGGATTGTTAAATGGTGCAGCCACTTTGACAAACCCTCTGGCTGTTCCTCAGAAAGTTAAACATAGAGTTACCATATGGCCTGACAATTCCACAGCTAGGTATATACCCTAGAGAAATAAAAATGTATGTCCACCACAAAAATTTGTACATGAATACCAGAACTACTCATAATATCCAAAAAGAGGAAACAACTCAAATGTCCATCAATGGATGAGTAGATGAGTAGATAAACAAAATTTGTTTTATTCATACAATGGAATATTATTCTGCCATAAAAAATGAAATATTGATATAGGCTACAACATGATGAATCTTGAAAACTTTATGCTAAGTGAAAGAAGCCAGTTACAAACAACCACATAATTTATGTTCTGTTTACATGAAATGTCCAACATAAGCAAATCCACAGAGATAGAAAGTACATTAGTGGTTGCCTGGGACTGAGAGAAGAGAGGAATGGAGTTTGACTACTAAGAGGTATGGGTTTTCTTTCTGGGATGAGGAAAATGTTCTACAATTAGACAGGGGTAATGGTTGCACAACTTTGTGAATATACCACACATTATTGAATTTCACATTTTAAAAGGATGAATTTTATGGTAGATGAATTATATCTCAATAAAACTGTTATTTAAAAAAAACACTAGTGTGTTTATAAATATTTCCTAATCTGATTCTTTCTGAAGCCAAACATCTGGATGGAAAAAAAATAAGGGGCCAGCCTGGTGGCATAGTAGTTAAGTGTGCACACTCTGCTTCAGTGGCCCAGGGTTCACAGGTTTGGATCTCAGGTGCAGACCTACACACCACTCATCAAGCCACACTGTGGTGGCATCCCACATACAAAAAATAGAGGAAGATTGGCACAGATGTTAGCTCAGGGAAAATCTTCCTCACCAATAATAATAATGATAATAATAATACCAGTACCCACCATATGTAATAAAGTGCTCTATTGTCGATGCCTCATTTTAAGAGGTACACTGACGAAGTGGAGTGTTTCCAGAGGAAGGTAAAGAAAACAATAAAGGAGGTTGTCCCAGGAAGAATGATTGAAAGAAAAGTATGTTGTCTAGAGAACAAATACTTAGTAAGGAGACATGAATGCTCCTTCAACCATCTGAAGGTATACTATGCTGAAGAAGGATTAACCCGCTACTGTGTTTTCCAAAATTTAGAGTTTAGACCGATAGATCGAAACTGCTTTTGTCCAACATAAGGAATGGGCTTTCTTAAAAAGCAATAAAGTTCCTGTCATTTTAGTTGTCCTAACACCAGCTGAAAATTGTTCATCGGTCAGGGATATTGTTAAAATAAGTTCTCCATGATGCGAAACATTAAACTATATGGCCTGAGAGGTCTTTACCAATTCCAGATTCTGTGCTTCCAAGTTCAATTTCTGATACTTATTTTCATCATACAATTACCTATGGACCTTGGGGAAAATGGTTTGTTTATAGTAAGCATAAAATCATGCTTAAGAATGAGTAAATATTTAAAATTACAGAAGAAAATTTGAAGTGAGTTTCTTGTAGACAGCATATAGTTGGGTCATGGTTTTTGTTTTTGTCCTTTTTTTTTATGTTTAGGAAGATTAGCCCCGAGCTAACTGCTGCAAATCCTCCTCTTTTCGTCGAGGAAGACTGGCCCTGAGCTAACATCCGTGCCCGTCTTCCTCTATTTTCTATGTGGGACGTCTACCACAGCATGGCTTGGCAAGCAGGGCCATGTCCCCACCCGGGATCTGAACGAGTGAAGCCCGGGCCGCCAAAGTGGAATGTGCGCACTTAAGGGCTGCGCCACCAGGCCAGCCCCTGTTTTTGTCCTTTAATCCACTCTGCCAATCTATGTCTTTTAATTGGTATACTTAGACCACTTACATTTAAAGTAATTATTAATATATTAGGACTTAAGTATGACATTTTATTATACGTTTTCTGTTTATTTATTGTTTCTTCTTCCTCTATTTCCCTTTTCTTATCTTCCTGTGAGTGACTTGAACATTCTTTAGAATTCTGTTTGATTTGTCTATAGTGCTTTAGAATATATGTCTTTGTATAGTTTTTTAATGGTTACTCTAGGCATTACAATATACATATTAACTGGTCATAGTCTACTGATATTGACAAGGTAAATCACTTCCAGTGAGGTGTAGAAATCTTACTTCCATTTAGGTCTATTTAATTTCCTTACTTTTAAATATAAATGTCAAGTATTTCCTCTACATACATTAAGCACCACATTAGATGACATTATAATTTTTGCTTCAACCATCAAAATAATTTTAAAAATTCATGAGGAACATAGTCTATTATATTTACCCCTACTTTTACCCATTCCAGTTTTTCTTTTTCCTTCCTAAAGTGCCATTCTGCTTAGGTTATCATTTCCTTTCTGTTTAGGGAACTTCTTTTAGCCATTCTTTGAGGGTAGGTCTGCTTGTCAAAATTTTTCTTTTCCTTCATCTGAGAATATCTTTATTTCCCTTCATTTTTGAAGCATGTATTTACAGACATAACATTTGTGTATGGATGCTAAACTGAATCACCAATTAGTCTTGCTCCATACCACCTCCTTTAGTTTTCTTTTTTCTTTCTTTGTAAACATGCTTTATTTATTTATTTATTTATTTATTTATTTATTTATTTTTGCTGGGAAAGATTTGCTCTGATTTAACATCTGTTGTCAGTCTTCCTCTTTTTTTTTCTCCCCCAAACCCCAGTACATAGTTGTATATTTTGCTTGTGAGTTGTGAACTGAACCTGGGACACTGAAGCCGACCATGCCGAACTTTAACTACCAGGCCATCAGGGCTGGCTCTCCTTCAGTTTTCTTGATACTTCAGGTTTGCCTTTTTTTCCTTGTGGCTAGGACAACTGCCCAATCAGTGTATATGAATCTGCTGGGTTTCTTAAATAGTCACATGGATACCATAGATGATACCGAACCTCTTAATCTCAAGTTCGTGTGCCCAACAGGCAGTAAGCCAATCACTGAGATACCAGTGCTTGGAGATGGAGAAAGGCTTATTAAAATTGGCCAAAACAAGAAGGCAGGAAGATAGGTTCTCTCAAATTTTCCCTAATGAGAGAAGAAAGCAGGGGGTCTTTATAGAGCTAAGGGGCTTGGGAGGAGGAGTTTCAGAGAAACAAAGGGGAAATTTGTCTTTCTTTCACTCCAGGTAAGCCCTTGGACAATCAGAATTCTGGGCATCAACAGCAGCTGGGGGCTGGTTATCTGGTGATCATAACTTCTTTAAAGGTATTTTTTCTTCTGTAAAACAAGCTCATAAATCCTTGTGACCCACAAGTCACTCCTCCGGTTAAACAAGAAAACAGCAAGTTAACAAGATTAACTTCTTTTCATCTGTGTCTGTGTGGGGATCAAGGATGAAGGGTAATCATGTTCTTATTAAATATTTACAGTAACCCTGAGGTCCCCAACTTCATAGAGATGTTCAGGTGTGACAGTGAACAGGCATTTTGAGAGGGCCTTAATACTCAGCCCAGCCTTCCCTGTGAAAACTGGGATGGGGTCCTGGTAAATCTACTTCTTGCAGACGGCTTTTAAAACTCATGACTATGAGGAAGCATGAGCGTTTCAACAGTCTTGAAAACATGATGGAGTTTCGGTTGGATTTGGCTTAGACTAACAAGTTTAGATGCAACAGTGAAAAGGCCTT
>NC_060276.1:15952249-16002259 GCF_021613505.1 Equus quagga
CAGATGTGGGGACTGTGGAGTAAGGGTGGGAGGTCTTCTGATAGGTCAAGGGGTAAGGCGGGGTAGGGTAGCCAGCATGCTTCTAGGAAGATCGGTTCAGAAGTGGTTCGTTGGTTGGGTGCGTTTCTCTTTCAGGGATTATATAAAGATCTTCTCCTTCAGATGTCAGCAACTTTGTTGTTGCCATCCAGTGTACAGGGACCCTAGCTACAATGTCTGATATTATACCTGAGGGAGTACATTTCTATGCAGACTTGAAATCACTTCTCTTTTGCCCCAGTTGCAGCTAGACCTTTATTTATATCCCTTTTCTTATCCTCTCTTGTGTTACAGGAGGAGTATGACATTAGGCTGTGACCATTTTCCCTTTTGGCCCTAGTTCTGCTCCGTGGGTATCACTCTACCAGAGACATTGGCTTTAACTCTTTGCCAAAGACCACAAAATCACATTGCCACTCTGATCATGACATTCCAAGTTATTACCAGAAGTTCAATTCCTAGGCAGCTGGCCTAGTGCAGTAGAGGGCGTGGCCATCGGTGTTACCTGGCCACTGCGCTGTCTCTGCCCGCAAAGCCAGTGGTCACTACTGCACAGGCGCAATAGGTAGCCAACTCAGTGGACTAGCAAGACGCGGGGGTGGGTCTAATGCCGGTTGGTGGAGACCGGTCCTAAATCATGGGAGGCGTGGCCAGAGTCAGAGGGGCGGGGCTGATGATTTTCACGAGGGGCCACGGATGAGGTCTGGGCAACAGGAGAAGACCCCAGGCCACTTGGCTCCATACGCATGGTGAAGCGGGCTCCATACACAGCGGGTGAAGAGGGGAGGATACAAATGCTCTGGAGCTGAGGAGTCCGCCTGGTCCACCCCCTCCCTCTCCACCACCCACCTGTACTGCTGACTTCCTCAGTGAACGCTGGCCTCCGGATGCCCCTTGTGGGAGGTTTTGTGAACACATCTTCCCGCTTATTCTTGCATCTGTCAGCCCAAGATTTTTGGCCCACAGGCCGCAGAAATTGCCTGCAAGATTATTGGGAAAGCGCCAAATATTAGCCCATATAATTCACAGCAGCATATTCAACGAAGAATGCATCATGGCCAGGGAGTGTAAGGAGTGTTCAATGTTAAGAAATGTGTTCACTCACTATATTAAGAGACAGAAAGAGGATAATCATATGGTCATTTCCATACATGTGAAAACATTAAAATAATGGGGGTTATATCATTTTACCAGAAGCATTTGATTTTAGTCTATAACACAAGAAAATCGAGTTACCACTCTGATTATTACGTTACTCCCTCTAACATCAAGATCACATATATGCACATAATGCAACGTTTAGTTAGGCAATGACATTCTAGTTTCTTTCATAAATCATGTATTTTTATGAGATAATACTGCGGGTCAACCCTGTGGATTTCCACAACAGTTCAGCCCAAAGACAATTCGGCACCTGTTGTTCCACTTTAAAATATGCAGTTGAATAATGACTTTAGAGTTGGACTTTTAAGTAGAACTGTTACTAATTTATATATTTTTATATATTGGAACATTCAAGGGAAACAACTCCACTGATTTTATAGGCTAATTTTTTAAATCAATAGAATTATTTATTATTTGTGAAGGCTTTATTTGTTAAGCCTTTGATTGTTTTTTTCCTTCCCAAATCTACTCTTTCCCTGTCTTCCCCATCTGGGCAAATGGCAGTTCTTTCCTTCCTATTGTCCAAGCAAAACACTGTGGTGACCTCCTCAGTGCCCATGTTTCCTCCCACCCCACATTAACTCCGTCAGCAAATCCTCAGCTCTACGTTCAACAACAACCAGAATACATTAACTCCGTCAGCAAATCCTCAGCTCTACGTTCAACCACAACCAGAATGTGCCCAGGTCATTGCACCTCCACTGTCACTGCCCTTGTCTGAGCCTCCATTACCACTCTCCTGGATTATTCTAATGGCCCCGTAAGTAGTGTCTCTTCTTCCTCCTTGCTCTATGCAGTCACATCTTGTACATATCTTTGGTTGAACATCTGTACACATTTCTGCTGGGTAAAGAACTTGGAGTTACCATTGCTGGGTCACAAGGGATGCTTATGTTTTGCTTTGGTACATACTGCCCAACATTATCCACATTTGGTTGGGCCAATTTGCACTTCCAGAAGCAGTGCAACTTCATAGTAAAGGGAAGAAAAGGAATTGTGTGAGGAAGAAAACAGGGCTACAACCCCACCCCGTTAATGCACCAAGTGTAGTCATTGTTTGATACTCCTATTCAGTGGGGACATGCCTTCTTCATGGCATTGGAATGACAGAGTAGCATCCAGAAGATGTATGTGTGTAGCTATTTATAGTAGACCATGAGGCTACAGTGGGATATGACACTGATGATGAGCCCACAAGACAGAGGAGAAGAGAACTTATGGGCCGAGATGAGCAGAGCTGCCTCTCTTGGGATGTGAGGGCATGGCCTAGGTTGACCACCATGGATACTTTTTCCTTCACCTCACCTCTGTCTACTCATACATGCCCTTTATACAACAGAGTTCTTGTCAGAGTGAACATAGAAGACAGCTTTGACAGGAAGCAAGAATTCAGGAAATGTCAATAAGCTGCCTGGATAATGTGTGTTGGAGCGAGTGCAGATGCACCCCTATACCTGCTGGCCTGAGGATGGCTTGTGGATGGCTTATATGAAGATGGGGTTCACCAACACCTCTCTGCCCTCTTGGAAAACTTGCAATCACTGCCCAGCTGACAGCAATGTGGGGCCCTGGGGAGCACAGGCCCATGTGCCACTGGTTCTTTTTGACAGATCTAGATAGCAAGTTAGTATCTTCCAGGGTTACTTTGGAGGGGGGCCATGGACATGCCTGTCCTGACCTGATAAGAAGCTCTGGTGTCAGTGTGGCTCAAGAGTGTATTTATTTCAAAGCTTTCCAAGAAATTTAGCTCCAATATGTCTTGATATGGAGGCCTCAGCCTTTCAAGAGAACAAGACTGGAAGCTTCAAAAGCCTCCTTGACTAGGCTCAGAATTACCACAACATCCCCTCCACTACATTCTGTAGGTCAAAGGAAGTCACAGGTTAGCCCAGCTCCAAGCAGTTGGAAGAACAGATTCCACCTATTGATGGAAGGAGTAGAGAAGTCCCAGTGCAAAGGGCTGCACATCCAGGGAGAGGAGAAATTGCTGTGGCCTTCTCTGCAATCAATCTACCCCAGGATGTATCTGGAAATATGACCCAATACCAAGGGCCAAGTCTCATAAGCAGAATATGGACTCATAATAGGAGATGAAGTAATATGGAGAGTCAAAGTTTGTATGTGGGATATGAGCTTACCCAAGGGGTATGAATCCCTTCTAATCCACTGGATAGGACATTGAATCCAAAACTGGGTGTAAAGGAACCATCTGTGGGTTTGCAAGGGGGTGGAGTTTCAGCTCAGCCTTCCTTCTTCACCCAGGAGGAATTGGGTGAAATGCAGAAGAGAAACCTGATCTAAATGGGAGTCAGGAAAGCCTGTAGGGGGAGCTCTCATGTCCTATCATAGACCATCAATTACTCCAAACAGGAAGAGACATAATCTTGGATCTCCAAGAGGAAGTACAACTACTTTACTACTGAAGGAAGATTTCTTTCCCAACCATGCAACAGCCCAGCCAATAAGAAATGTTGCAGCTCAGCCAGTGAGATACCATTACCACCACGAACTGTTACTTTCCCCTAATGGACTTTCCTTTAGCACCACCCCCTCTACATTCCCTGTTCCTCTATAAAAACAAGCTCCCCTCCTTTGTTTTCCAGATTGGCCTGTGTTGTGCCGTAGCATGCACATCCCGGATTGCAATTCTATTGATTGTTACTGAATAACCTTGTTTTCTGGGTAAAATAACTGGCAAATTTGCCTTTTAACTTGACAACAGTAAATAAAAGGAATCCCCGGTGTACCACCAGGGGAGTGGAAGAGAAGATCAACATGTAGCCCACAACTTGATGGTTGGGCAAAGTTCAGATGCAGGACTGGGGTTTTAGACAACTGTCTGGGATCAATGAAACTTTGCTTTGTGATGATAAATAAGGCATGGCTTGAGACCATTTGGGTTAGAAGTGAGAATGTGATATGGACTAGCCTTCTGAGGAAGCTCAGAATATTGGTTCCTGTTTTGGTTCCAGTGGTAATAAAAAGGACAAAACCCAAAAAGGGTTGGTCATCAGAGCAACATGTCATTCTTTGGCAGTATCTTTCATTGGAGGAGCTAGGAGCACTTTGAAAATACACCCCTATGAGGTCATCTATGCTATTTCCCATGGAAAACTCCTTAATCTCATAAACCATGATTCATCAAAAGAATGCAATTCACTAGGACTCTTAGGATGTAG
Source organism: Equus quagga (assembly GCF_021613505.1). Lineage (NCBI taxonomy): Eukaryota > Metazoa > Chordata > Mammalia > Perissodactyla > Equidae > Equus > Equus quagga. The sequence goes on from NC_060276.1 coordinate 15,956,632, forward strand.
ACTCAGAGGGGCCTTGGATATCTCCTAGTGCTAGAACCTGACTTGTGACCCCTCCAAATTCGTATGCTGAAGCCCTAAGTCAAATGTGATTGTATTTAGAGATGGGGCTTTTTGGTGGTAATTGAGGTTAAATGAGGCCATGAGGGTGGAGTCCTAATCTGACAGAATGATGTGTTTGCAGGGGGAGTAAGAGACAGTCATAGATCTCTCTCTCTTGCTGCCTGCTCACAAACAGGAAAGGCCATGTGAGGACCTAGCCAGAAGGCAGTCATCTGCAAGCTAGGAGGAGAGCTCTCACCAGCGACCAAATTGGCTGGCACCTTGATCTTGCACTTCCCAGCCTCCAGAACTGTGAGAAACAAATTTCTGTTGTTTAAGCTTCCCAGTCTATGGTATTTTGTTTTGGCAGCCTGAGCTGACTCAGACACCTAATCTAGGGTTTTCTTAAGTTGGATCTGGGAAACACTGTTGTGCCTGGACTGTGAGAGGTGTTGGGTCTAGGGTCAAACCCCTTTGAGAATGCCGCATAAGATCAACCCCTCTTGGAGATCCAGGATATAGATCAGAATACCATGTCTCCTCAGGCAACAGAAAGAAAAGAAAAAGGAAATAAATGGAACTACATCAGACTAAAAAGCTTCGGCACGGCAGAGGAAACCATCAACAAAACAAAAAGACAGCCCACCAACTGGGAGAAAGTATTTTCAAATCATATCTGACCGGGGTTAATTTCTAAAATATGTGAAGAACTCATCCAACTCTACAATGAAAAACTGAACCACCCGATCAAAAGTGGGTGGAGTATATAAACAGACATTTTTCCAAAGAAGATATACAGATGGCCAACAGGCACATGAAAAGATGTTCAAAATCACTAATTACTTGGGCAATGCAAATCAAAACTACAATTAGATATCACTTCATACCTATCAGAAAGGCTGTGATTAAAAAGACAAGAAATAACAAGTGTGGGAGAGGATGTGCAGAAAAGGGAACCATCGTACACTTCTGGTGGGAATGTGAACTTGTGCAGACACTATGAACACAGCATGGAGACTCTGCAAAAAATTAAGAAGAGAACTACCATGTGATCCAGCTATTCAACTACTGGGTATTTATCAAAAGAACATGAAAACACTAATTCAAAAGGATACATGCACCTCTATGTTCATCACAGCATCATTCACAGTAGCCAAGATTTGGAAGCAACCCAAGTGCCCACCTACAGATGCAGGAATGAAAAAAATGAGACATATATACACAGTGGAATACTACTCAGGCATAAAAAATACAAAATTGTGCCATTTGCGACAACATGATGGACAATGAGGATATTATGCCAAGCGAAATGTCAGACACAGAAAGACAAATACGGCATGATTTCACTCACATCTGGAAGATAAATGAACAAACACATAGATAATGAGAACAGAGTGGTGGTTACCAGAGGGAAAGATGGTGTGGGGAGGGCAAAAGGGGTACATATGTATGGTGACGAATGGAAACTAGACTTTTGGTGGTGAACATGATGCAATCTATATAGAAACTGACATATAATAATGTAAACTGAAATTTAAACATGTTATAAACCAATGTGACCTCAATAAAATAACTTTAAAAAAAGAATATTAAAGGCTTCCAGAGCACTAGAGTAACACCTACATCACAGGTTCTTTACCTGGGGACTACTTTGGACGCACCTGTGAACTGTGCTTTTGTTTTTGTTTTAGATATGTGTCCAGGCCCTGACTCTGCTCCTCACTTAGTGAACAGGAATATCTAGGGGTCGAGCCTGGACATATGTATATTTTCAAAGGTCACAGATAGTTCTGATGGACAGCACTAATGACGAGCCGCTAAAGGCATACATGCTTTGTGGAGCTGAGCTGGGGAACTGCTGAACTAGGACAACGCTCTCCTTTTACAGGGGAGGAAATTGAGGTCCCCATAGGGAATATGAACTGCCAAGGTTTGAGCACAGAGCCAGTAATGTTTGAACCCTTTTTCCTCTGATATAAATGGCCTCTAGATGGCATAGGCAGAAAAGTTTTAGTCTGTGTCTGCACAGGCGGAAAAGGTGAACAATGACTGGATGAATTTGAGCATGAAAATACAACAGTTGAGTCAAATGAGTGTCTCTCATGATACGGTGCCTCGGAGCAAGTAGCTGCTGAACTGTGTCTGTGGATACCTCAGAGGCCAGGTTTCCAGCCTGGGAAGAGGAGGACTGAGGGAAGATGAAGTCTAGTTTGGGAAGGGAGAGGTGAGGGACAGCAGTCCCTTTCCCATAGAGCCTGTTGTGGCCAAGTACCAACCACTCTGCCCACAGCACCAGCTCCTGGGTCCTGACTGATGGGCGTAGACACATGTCACACTGTGGCAACTGGTTTCCCCAAGCCCCCTGCCAGTTGGTATAACCTTTGAGAAGGAATAATTTTAAAAATACATCTGATGATGGGGCCGGCCCTGTGGAGTGGTTAAGTTCACGCACTCCGCTTCAGCGGCCCAGGATTTCGCCAGTTCGGATCCTGGGCGCGGACATGGCAGCGCTCATCAAGCCATATTGAGGTGGCGTCCCACATGCCACAACTAGAAGGAGCCGCAACTAGAGATATACATCTATGTACCGGGGGTCTCTGGGAGAAAAAGGAAAAATAAAACCTTCAAAAAAAAAAAAGACACATCTGATGAAGGGCCACTTAGAGAGATGCCTTTTGAAATCCAGTCATTTTGAGAACCTTTTCTCATGTCCCAACTGTTCTTCGTTAGAATCTTAGAATATTTGTAGAGTTTCAGACTCTCCCAGGCTGATACTAGAGTTCTCACCTTTTATCTGCTACCAATTCAAAAGTGACCTTGGGCAAGTCACCTCCCATCCCTCAGCCTCAGTTTCACCATCTGATCATCCAATTGATTCTCATTAAACTGCATCAAGAACTCAGTGACAGTTTGAATGATGGCTAATACTTGACTTCTGTGACTCTAATAATTTCTGTGGGGCGAGATACAGCAACATACACACACACACATACACTCACACACATACTCACAGGAAGTGCTCGTGTGCATTTCAAATGCTTGTTATACACTTAGTAATGGCTTCCCTTTATTTAGAATCATCAAGGGAGAAATCCATAGATATACCAGGCTCCAGACACAGAGCTCCAGCTGCAATTCTTCGTGATTCCCTTGGATCCGTCATCTTCTGTGACTTGGCCTCATCATCAGTGTCTTGGAAGATGGCTACAGCAGTTCCCTGGGGTCACATCCAGATCTGACAATTTCCACAGGCTAAAAAAAAAAAAAAAAAGGACCACTCTGCCCTGCATTGACTTCTTAGGAGACAGGAACCCTTTCCCAGAAGCACCCTAGTGCACTTTCCAGATTCCACTGGCCCTGATGGAATCACATCCCTGTTGTTTGCTTTTCCCTTCAGTGATATAGGGAATGGTAGAATTATGCCTAGCTTGCACCAATACTTGTCAGGCAATGAGCACTGAAATCAAGTACTGTTAACCTCTCATTCCTACCAAAGTAGAGAAGATAAAATGCTTAGAGTGTGAAGATGAGATCATTCCAAATCCACTGAAAAGGATTAAATAATCATTTTCATGCTGTGAGTCAATATTTGCTGTCTAATCTATTACATGGGACCAGTGTGTCTGTGTGTGCTGGGGGTTGGGCCATCTCATGGAGAGTTTTATATCCACCATCCATAGATGCTGTCATCCTTCTAGATTGACTTAAGGCATGTTATCCAGGGGTCTGAAGTGAGATGCAGTGTCCAACAAGGAATAGAGTTAAACACAGAATGAGTAGTAGGCATTCATGAATTGTATTCACTGTGGCTGGGCTCATGCAGCAGGCTGTGATTCTGGCTTCTGGGTGGCCTAATGCAAACCTTTGTCAGATGGTAGCCTGTGATGTATGGCATTGAGTGACTAGAAGCCCACTGATGTAATGTAGGGGAAGAAATTCAAAACTTCTGAACACGAGAGACTGTTTTCCATGTCATGAGCACCCACCCATTAACTCCCTAACTTTGCCCTCCAAGGAACTTAAAACATCTGTCGTGTAACCCTTGCCGTGAAAAATTGGTGGGTAAGGGAAGCATTAGAAGCTGTCAAAAGCACTTCTGTTGGCTGTTCTGTCCAGGCTGAGGATGCCAGTGAGAAGCAGGTGCCATTCAAATGGACTCTGCTGTGTAGCATGTTGGAGGGAGTCAGTAATAGAGGAGTCCAGGGGGTGGCGGGTATCAGCAGCAGCAAGGTGGGCGTTATTACCCAACAGACATCTGGGGATCATCTGACATGCTGTTGTGGAGGGAACTGTGTCCCCCACGCCAGATTCATGAGGGGAAGCCCTGACTCCCACTGTGCCTGTATCTGGAGGTGGGCCTCTCAGGAGGCCATTAAGGTTAAATGAGATCATAAGGATGAGACCCTGTTCTGATAGTCCTGGTGTCCTTATGAGAAGAGGAAGAGACACCAGAGCTCTCTCTATATATACACACACACACAGAAATAGACCCCATATGAGGACACAGTGAGAAGACAGCCATCTGCAAGCCAGGAAGAGAGGCCTCACCAGAAACCAACCCTGCTGGCACCTTGATCTTGGACTTCCAGTCTCCAGAACTAGGAGAAAGTCAGTGTCTGCTTTTAAGTCCCCCAGTCTGTGGTATTTGTTATGGCAGCCTGAGTGGACTAATATAGACGCTGAGTAATCTGCTATAACACTTGGGAACCTTCCCCTTAGCTTTCTCCCAAAAACACCTGCGCCCACTGACCTTGCCAATGTGCCAGGGGACCAGCACAGCCCAAAGCTCTCAGAGACCCATTGGAAACAGCCTGTAAGTCAATGCTAGTGTGACAGGACCCAGAACAGCCCTGCAGTAGCACCTACACTGGTCGGGGGAGTGCTAACTTAGGTTAGGGGAAATGAAATTCTACCCTGAGTCACCCACTCAGTAGCCTCAGTGACACGCTGACCACTTCCTCTGCGATTATTCTACCAGTTCCTGGATATACTTAGCATCAGGCAGCATCCCCACTCTGCTTAGAGTGTGCACTTTTGGTTATTGTGGTGGATGTTCAGCCTCACAGTGCTCACCCCGCTACCCGTATGTGGAGGCTTAGAACCATCTCAGACACTTGGGTCTCCTTTTACTCCCACCACACCAAGTCCCCAACCTCCTGTCCAGGTGGAGTGTTCCTCATCTGGCTGGTAGCCGTCAGGGCTGCCCTGAGGTTCCTTTGCTTCCTCTACCCTCTGTGCTCCAACACATGGTGTCAGGGAGAACAGCGAAGTCATCTCTACCCGCTCTGAGGGAAGAAGAGAGCAGGCACGGAGTGGGAGTTTACCCCCATCCTTCTCTTCCTAAGTCCTCCACACTGTGGTCCCTCCTCTCCCTGCTGGTACAGGCTGCTCCAGGAAGCCTCCGACTTCAGAAGTCTCCCAGTGGAGACAGGTGTCTGTCTCCTATATATCTACCCCCACACTGGCTGCCCGTGCCCTGGAGAAAGGGTATGAGCATAAGAAGATGCAAAAGGAAGCTATTGGATCTCCCCTCCGTATCCACAGAGGAAGCAAAATGCTATGGCTCATCCTGGTGGGAACGGCAGAGACCTGGCCACCATCCAAGACTTGGAAAATGTAAGAGCTATTCCTGCCACACAGGAATGTGGCTGGAGTGATCCACAGGCTAATATGGATCCACAGCTAAACAGGTCCCCAGCTGCTCTAGGCTAACCTGCTAGGAAATCTACTCCTTAGCCATTCTCATCTAGCAGATCCAATGGTGCTCACAATGTTTGGGGTAAATCATTGTGCTATATGGAGCCTTTTTTTTCACTTTTGGAAAATAAATGCCACTTTTTGTTCTGTTTTTACCTTTACTATGAGCTTGCAGTGATTTTGCTCATGCAAAGTTCCATAGAGTTAGGAAGTCCTGCGCTAACTGAAGATTGATGGCCATTTTTAGTTTTCAAGCATTTCCTTATGGTCTATGATTTGCTTAGAAAGCGTGGAAATCATGTCTCATGTAACAACTCAGGAGCACTTTAGGACTTACATACACTATTGCAGAAAGATAGGAAGGCAGAATCCGCCTGGCCTCATGTGCCACTGCCCAAGGACTCTTCCCCCAAATTTCCTTCTAATTGTAATAAATTCATTTCTGATAAGTTTTAATTTTAATTAAAGGAATACATGCATATATAGTTTTTAAAAGATCAAATAGTACAAAAGGGCTTATAATGAAAGGCAGTGAATTCTTGCCCCTCCTCGTTCTGCACTCTTGGTTCCCCATCCCAGAGGCCAAAACTACACGTCTGTTGAGAGGTTACCTCCATTTTTCTCAATAATGTGCTTTTATTACTACTTCTTGACTTGGTTACATGAGGCATTTTTTGCTAACTTCCTGCTGTCCCCTCGGCTCTCCTTCTCCCTGGCTGTGCTTGTATCACTACTTTAAACTCTTCTGTTGGTTTCCTTGTTCACTTGAATAACACGATCCCTAAATCTGTCTTATTCTTTCAACTGGAGACAGTACCTGGACTTCTTACCTTATGAGAAGAACGCCGCTGTTCTGTTTCCTCCCCTTTGCCTGTTAACTTGTTGCCTGGACTTGCACACTGTCAAAGTTGGGAACATTCCCATCTGCTCTCTAACCATAATGAAGTCTTCCCTGCTTTGCCTAGAGTTTTACTCTAAAAATGGAAAACCATAACTAACATTTTCATTGTAATGATTATTTGAATACTGTTCACTGAATGACAGAGTGGGATGCTACCATTGAATTTTCTCATCTGTGACTGCACGATATTGCAGTGCATTCCCTGTCTCTCACTCCTGGCGATTGTTCACAAGAAGGCTCCATCTGAGGTTGCTGCATATTTGAAGCATGCTTTCCTCAAACAGTCTGAAATCTTTGTTTTCCCCTCTAGTTTCTGTTTACCATTGTGTTTCTTTGGGAGGAAGAAATGTATGCTTTCCAGGTCATGTTATTAATTTCCTTCTGCTTCTAACTCCATCCACCTGTTGCTGAGAATTCTTTGCCTTCAGTTGGAAGTCTATTCACTTCTTATTCTAATTTAGAAGACTAGCCTCCTCTTTGCACCATTCTTGTACAGTTTCTGTCTATTTAACTTAGTGATTTTTCCTTTTTTTTTCCCTTAGGGCATCCTATGCCCATTGACATTTCCTGAAGTTCATGCTGCCTTTTGTTTTATGGATGCAAGAACTTCTCAAATGTTTCTGAGGCTTTTCATATTTCTAAATTCTGTTCCTTGAATTCTCTATTTCTTTGAAAGTCCACTTTCCATTATATCTAAGGCTTTTTTGGTTACATTGCAGGCTTTCTGCAAATCATGATTCTAGCCGCCCGTTTCTATTAAAAGATGTGGCAATGGAAAGACAAACGGGCCAGTCTGTGTGCCCGAGTGCAGCTGGTCGCTTTGCTCTAGGCTGGTGAGCTGGTGGGTGGAAGGTAGCTATCCTGCCCAGGACACCCCTTCATCAATGCCCCAAAGTTCTTTGCTCTAAATATGTACCTGCAGGTGGATGCTGAGCATCACGGAGACCACAACATAAAAGTAGGGGTAGTTCATGCACAGGCCTGGTTGAAGAATGTGAGCAGCACACACAGGAGCCCATTGCAGAAGGTGCTGTAGGAGCCGCGGGCCGCCACTGAGTGCAACATCTGCACCCCCAGGCCTGACAGGGCCGCCACCACCATTGGGCTGATGGAGCCTCCCATACTGTGCCCAGAGCCCAGGGCCTCCAGCGGGCTCCGTGAAACCACCGACCAGCGGGCAGAGGGACAGACGTGGAAGGAATTGGTGTGGGAGGCCAATTAGGCAGCCACAGATGTGAGCTGGGCTGCCCAGCAGGTGCCCTCCTTTCACTGCAGCGCTCAGGCCATCGCTAGTGCCCAAGGGCTGGGCGGGGGGAGGAGGGGGCATGCTAAATTGCCTCCTCCCTCCCTCCCCGGAGCCAAGGTGATACTGAGCAAGGACTTGACCTGCCCCCTGCAAGAGAAAAGGCCAAGCAAGCAGTGGTAGAGAAAGAACTTTAATAAGTGATAAGCTAGTATATCTGAACGTGGTGGACTATCATCCTAAAAAAACCCATCTTAAAGGGAGCTGATTTGGACATGACTTATATAACGCAAATGAGGTTGGGGAGGGTGCTCAGAAGTGTCAGGTGATGGATCACCACACAACGTTGGGTGCCTCTCCATAGCGGATCTGCTGAATGCAACATTCCTGAGAAATCTAAGAAAATCTCAGCTACTTCTTTATCTGGGACAGAAGGAACAGTTTGGGCAGAGGACATAAATTTTCTGCTAACAAGTTATTCTTTCTACCGGTTACGGATTAGCTTGCCTACATGCAGTTCTAAGCGTTTTTCCAAAGCACATTGTGAGAATAAGATGGGGAGGGGACATGTGGCCTTGGGGGCCGAAGTTCCAAGAGTCCTCTGCACAGGGGTGACTGTCTTTCATATTTCTTATGACGTGCGGAGCTTACAGTCGGTCATTTCAGCTTCTCAATGCTCCTGTGTGATGCTTAGTCAGGCGGAGGGCTGTCAGCAAGCTACTCTCTTACCAGGCGTCCTCCTGCTGTTCTGCAAGGCAAGCTCAGAAACTTTGGTTACTTTGTTTCCCACATTAACCTTGTGGATACAGGCACAGTTTCATCCTAATCCAGGGAAACTGTAACTCCTTTGTCCTTGGTTTCAAAGGGAGCCCCATGGGACAGGGCTGGGTGGGGCGCCAGAGATCCCCGGCACTGAGAAGGGGAGGGGAGCACGGGAGAGACAGGGGACTAGAGGGGGGAGGGGCGCGCAGCTTACCTGGGAGACCTAACTTCCTGGCCCTGCTCAAAACATTGGAAAATTTCTTTCATAAACATGATCTTGAGCAGCTTAAAAGTGTGAACAGATTTCCTGTTGCCTCAGATCCTTCTAGGAACTTTTTCAATCCTTAACTGTGAGCTAGTACAAATATACAAAACCTACTAATTTTCTGAACTTTAAAATGTGTGCATTGTTTTAATGAGTCAAGTGACTTTTTTGTTTTTCCTTTGGATCTTTAGTATTCTTCTAATGGGAAAAGTTATACCAACAAGTTTTTAGAAAGTTTCAAGAGCACAGTTAGAACAATGGAAGGCAAATTCCCTGAGTAGCCCCCATCCCACCCCTGCCATGAACTACTACTCCGTTTCCCTTATATACCTCCTGACTTGGGATGTTGATATATTGCTTTTACCATATCAATGATATACAGCTACTTCACTCTCTTTAACGACTAATTATTACACCAATATATATGCTGACTAATAATGTTCAATGATTTATTTAACCAGTTCCCTACTGATAGATGTTCTGAATGTTTCCCGTTTTCCTATGCCAAAGAGTGTTGCAGTGAACATCCTTGTACACATGAGTTTACAAGTGGCAGAAGAGTATAGATAATATGATCCCATTGTAACTGCAGGCCTTCCAGGACCAGTTCAACTCATCCCATCTCTTATCAACAGAGTGATTAAGAATTGCCCTTCAGAAAATCTGCGAAGTCATATAGCCAAAGCATGCACAGAAGAAGAAATCTTGACCTGAAATGACTGCAGAACCAAAGATCCCTCCTCCCTACAGGACCCAAGGACCTGGACAAGACCAGAACTTGAATGTCAGACTCCTATCAGAAGCGAGGGTTCCCTCATTCAGGAAGATCCAGTGTTAAATTCCTTCCTTACCTCATCAAAAATGTTTAGCACCCTATCATAAAAGTTTAGAACCTCATCATAAATGTTTAGAACTCTGTCATAAATGTTTAAAACCTTACCATAAATGTTTGACACCCACCAATCAAAACTACCCTGCCAGCATTTCCACGTGCCAGTCTGTTCTCCCTAACCTCTTAAATTTCGCCACAAATCCTGAATTGGGGAGACACATCTGGGAGCACATGTCCCCTGTCTCCCTGCAGGTTGATCTCCCAGAATAAAGCCGATCTCTTTTCCCAGAGGCTGATGAGGTTATTAATTGGCCATTTATGCACATTGAGCAAGAGAACTCCAATTTTTGTGTGATAACATCATCTTTATAAAAAACAATTACATAAACACATATATTTAGTGTTGGAGATAAAAAAGTTTTACTAATACATATGGCCGATCAAAAATTTTAGAGACCAGGGCTCTATACAACATTGAGTGTTGATCTTGGAATTTTTTTCACCACTACGATAGGCAATAATTATATCTCATTCTTCTAATTTGCATTCATTTATCAGTGAAACTTAGCAACTTTTCTAAAGTTCTTAATTTTTCAATGTTTCACTGATTGCTTCTAAAACATTATAAATATATATTATGAGAAAAGTAAAATTCCTAGGATCACAACCCCCAGAAAGAAAGACTATTAATAGATTGGTATATGTTTTTATCAATTATTAACATATATTAATAAGCAAGGTATATATACATATATCACACACAAATCATAAAATAAAAATGGAATCAGACAAACATACTGCCCAGACAATTGCTTTTAGACATAAGGACATATCTTACATATCTTTCAAAATTGATATCTTATGAGCTGTGTATTATTCTTTATGGATGGCCAGTAATTAACTGATGGTTTCACATTTTTCATGATTGTAAACAATGTTGAGATTAATGTCTTTGCATGCATATCTTTGTACACTTCTCTGATATTTCCCTTGGATACAGTTTTAGAGAAGGAATTTTTGGATCAAAATGTTTTTGTCTGTTTAAGGATTTTAATACAGGTTGTTAAAATGCCTTCCACACAGTTTGTACTAGTGTATCCATGAACACCCTCAACTTTCCTAATAATGAGTATTGACGTTCTCTTAAATCTTGGCCATTCTGATAGGTGAAAAAAAAAATCTCACTGTTTTAATGCGCATATTTTGATTACAAGCAAGGTTAGACATCATTTATATGTGCATATATCTTTGCACGTTTGTATGTAAGGAACTACTCTGTCAAAAGTTTTGCAGTCTTAATTTTTTTTTTTTGCTTTTTCTCCCCAAATCCCCCCAGTACGTAGTTGTATATTTTAGTTGTGGGTTCTTCTAGTTGAGCTATGTGGGACACCGCCTCAACATGGCCTGATGAGCGGTGCCATGTCTGTGCCTAGGATCCAAACTGGTGAAACCCCAGGCCACCAAAGCAGAGCACATGAACTTAACCACTTGGCCACAGGGCCAGCCCCTTGCAGTCTTAATTTTAATCAATATTTTCAATTACCATGTAAAACAGGTTGTAGAAATTTGCACTCTCTCAGGCAATGTGAGGCTGTCCATTTCTCCACACCCTTGTGCATATTATTATTATTTTATTACTGATAGCCTAAAAGCAAAGCATTATTCTAATTATTTTAATTTGCTTATATTTGATTACTGGTGAGGCTGAATATTATGTTTATTGGTCATTCATAGTGGTGTCAAAAGGAAGGAGGACCAGGTGGACCAGATGACTGGCTAGCAGGTGGAGGCCTTACAAGTAATACACAGACTAAAGGGTCCTGGAGCCCCCAGAGATGGTATCAACAGTGAGGAAGAGGAGAGTTAGGCAGCTGTCCTCTCTCCTCCCCATAGCTCCCTGCCCCACAGGCTGCCCAGGCTCTGGCCCCTTTGCTAATTTTTGCATTAAAATTTTTGCCTATGGCATGAAGAACAGCACAAGCAGCCTGAAATGATAAAATTTCAACCATAGCCCTTTGGAGAAAAATAGAGTAGACAAAACGGCCTAAGATAATGCATTAAGCAAAGGAAACGCCTCCTTCTCCTTCACACCACACACTGAATATAAAATCGTAGTAATAGGGAGAGTGACATCAGCAACATGGGGGTGTGAGCTCACCTGGGACTCTCTCCCCTCCAAATTACAACCAAAAAGAGCAACTGCTTTCCAACCAAAAAAAAAAAAAATCCTAATAACAGAAATCGTCAGAGACCCACAGCAGCCAAACGATGGAGGTCGGAGACGCTGGAGTCGCCCTCGGAGGAGCTGGAATGGGGTAGGAGAGAACTCCACCCCCTCCCCTAGAGACTGGGATCACTGCCGCGGGTGTGGGAAGGAGCGGGGTAGAGGCCACATGTCTGGGGATCCTCCAGGACTCCCACCCTGGTGCAGTGGAAACCCTCTAATGGGGAAAGCTTTCACGTGTGGGAACCCCAGCAAGCCAGGGCCCTGGGAGACCAGAAAGGGAGAGCTGATCCAATCCAGGTCTGTGTGAGTGAAAGTGCCCCTCCTCTCTCAACCCACGTTGTGCCCCACCATCCAGGCTGAAGGCGGAGGGCTCAGAATGCAAGGCTCTTGACCCCCATCTAGTGGCGACAGGCTGTAACTGCAACCCAATAATAGCATCATGCGCAGAAACCGCTCCTCTACCATTCAGCAATTTATAAAAGCTCCAGTCCAAAAGAAAAACAATAAAAATACAGAAGTAGGTCCTGAGGGCTTGGGAATGGGTAAACTAAGTGAAGATGAGTTCAAAATAACTATCATCAAAATACTCAATGAGGTAAAGGGAAATGTGGAGAAACAACTCAATGAGTTCTGGAGTTACTTCACAAAAGAGATTGAAATTATAAAGAACAATCAATTAGAAATATTAGAGATGAAAAATACAATGGATCAGATAAAACAGAATACGGATTCCCTGAATGCCCATGTAGACACCATAGAGGAGAAAATTGCAAAATCGAAGATAGACAGGCTGAATGGCTCCAGACAGAGGAAGAAAGAGAAATAAGAATTAAAGAAACAGAAGAAAATCTCAGAGAAATAGCTGACTCAATGAGAAAATGCAACTTAAGAATCATTGGAATTCCTGAGGGCATGGAAAAGGAAAATGGAGCAGAAAGTGTGCTCAACGAAATAATATAAGAGAACGTCCCAAATCTAGGGATTGAAAGAGAAATGTGTGTGGAGGAAGCTTTCGGATCTCCTAGAGTTGTCAATGTAAAAAGACCTACTGCAAGGCATATAGTAGTAATAATGGCAAAAATGAATGACAAAGAAAGAATACTCATGGCAGCAAGGCAGAAGAAAATAACCTACAAAGGAACCCCCATCAGACTTTCAGCAGATTTCTCTACAGAAACCATACAAGCTAGGAGATATTGGAGTGACATATTCAAAACTTTAAAGGATAAAAATCTTCAGCCAAGAATACTCTATCCAGCAAAAATATCCTTCAGATATGAGGGAGAAATTAAATCTTTTCCAGACAAACAAAAGCTAAGGGACTTTGTAGTCAGAAGACCTCCACTACAAGAAATCCTCAAGAAGGCTCTCATACCTGAAAAAAGAAAAAAAGGGAGTAGGGGGTCACAAAACACAGAGTAGAGAGACAGATAGAATCTGAATAGGATAGCAAATATTCAACGATAGCATTAGGATAAAGGGAAGTAAATCACCAAAGCAAAGACAATCTTATCACTCTAACCACAAACCCACAACACAAGTTGGAATAAGAGATGAAAATAATAATTTAGGAGGGGAGGAGGAAAGGGACTGAAACAGTCTAGGCTAAGGAAGTAAGAGACCACCAGAAAATGGACTATGTTGTACATGAGATTCTGAATACAAACTTCAGGGTAGCCACTAAACTAAAAAACAGAACAGAGAAACAAAACATAAATAAGGAAAAATCTAAGAAACCCAGCATAAGAAATTGCGGAAGTCAACAGGTAGGCTAAAACACACAGGATGAGAAACAAAAGAAACACAGGAAAACTGGAAAACAAGCAAAAGAATGATGGCATTAAGCCCTCATGCATCAATACTCACCCTCAATGTAAACGGATTGAACTCTCCAATAAAAAGACACAGAATGGCAAAATGGACTAAAGAACAAGATCCAACAATTTGTTGCCTCCAGGAAAAACACCTCAGCTCCAAGGACAAACACAGGCTCAGAGTGAAGGGGTGGAAGACAATACTCCAAGCTAATAGCAAACAAAAGAAAGCAGGTGTCACAATACTTATATCAGACACAAGAGACTTCAAGATAAGGCAGGTAAAGAGAGACACAGAGGGCCAATATATAATGATCAAAGGGGCACTTCATCAAGAAGAAATAACATTTATAAATATCTGTGCACCCAATACAGGAGCACCAAAGTTCCTAAAGCAACTATTAACAAACCTAAAAGAAAATATCAAAAATAACACAATAATTGTAGGGGACCTCAACACCCCACTCACATCAATGGACAGATCATCCAGACAGAAAATCAACAAGGAAACAGTGGAGCTAAACAAAAAGCTAAAACAGTTGGACTTAATAGACATATATAGAACACTTCATCCAAAAACGGCAGAATACGCATTCTTCTCAAGCGAGCATGGAACATTCTCAAGGATAGACCATATGTTGGGAAACAAGGCAAGCCTCTACAAATTTTAAAAAATTGAAATAATAACAAGCATCTTCTCCGATCATAATGCTACAAAGCTAGAAATTAATTACAAGAAAAAAGCTGAGAAAGACACAAGGATGTGGAGACTAAACAATATGCTATTGAACAAGCAATGGATCATTGAAGAAATTAAACAAGAAATCAAAAAGTACCTGTAGACAAATGAAAATGATAACACGCCATACCAACTCATATGGGATACAGCAAAAGCTGTATTAAGAGGAAAATTCATCACAATTCAGGCACATCTTAAGAAACAAGAAAAATCCCAAATCAGCAATCTTAAACTACACCTAACTGAATTAGAGAAAGAAGAAAAAACAAAGCCCAAAGGAGAGAAATAATAAAAATCAGAGCAGAAATAAATGCTATTGAAACAAAAGAGGCAGTAGAAAGGATCAATGAAACAAAGAGCTGATTCTTTGAGAAGATAAATAAATTGACAAACCCCTAGCCAGACTTAAAAGAGAAAAAGAGAGAAAGCTCAAATAAACGAATCAGAAATGAAAGAGGAGAAATAACAACAAACTCCGCAGAAATACAACGGATTATAAGAGAATACTATGAAAAACTATATGCCAGCAAAAAGGATAACCTAGAGGAAATGGATAAATTCTTGGACTCCTACAATCTCCCAAAGCTCACTCAAGAAGAAGCAGACAATTTGAACAGACCAATCACAAGGAAAGAGATTGAAACAGCCATCAAAAGCATCCCAAAGAATAAAACCCCAGGACAAGATGTCTTTCCTGGGGAATTCTACTAAACTTTCAGAGAGGATTTAACACCTATCCTTTTCAAGCTATTCCAAAAAATTAGGGAGTATGGAACACTTCCTAACACATTCTACAAGGCCAACATCATGCTGATACCAAAACCTGACAAGGACAGCACGAAAAAGGAGAACTACAGGCCAATATCACTGATGAACATAGATGCAAAAATACTCAACAAAATTTTGGCAACCCGAATACAGCAATTCATCAAGAGGATCATACATCATGATCAAGTGGGATTCACACCAGGGACACAGGGATGGTTCAACATGCGCAAATCAATCAATGTGATACATCACATCAACAAACGGAGGAATAAAAACCACATGATCATCTCAATAGATGCAGCGAAAGCACTTGACAAGATCCAACAGCCATTTATGATAAAAACTCTGAAAAAAATGGGGATAGAAGGGAACTACCTCAACATGATAAAGGCCATATATGACAAACCCACAGCCAACATCATACTCAATGGGCAAAAACTGAGTGCCATCCCCCTGAGAACAGGAATGAGACAAGGATGCCATCTATCACCACTCTTATTTAACATAGTACTGGAGGTTTGGGCCAGAGCAATCAGGCAAGAAAAAGGAATAAAAGGAATCCAAATAGGGAGGGAAGAAGTGAAACTCTCACTGTTTGCAGACAACATGATCTTATACATAGAAAACCCCAAAGAATCCATTGGAAAACTTTTAGAAGTAATCAACAACTACAGCAAAGTTGCAGGGTATAAAAGCAATTTACATAAATCAGTAGCATTTCTATACTTTAGTAACAAACTAACAGAAAAAGATCTCAAGAACACAATACCATTCAGAATCACAACAAAAAGAATAAAATACCTCGGGGTGAATTTAACTAAGGAAGTGAAAGACCTATACAATGAAAATTACAAGGCTTTTCTGAAAGAAATGGATGACGACATAAAGAGATGGAAAGACATTCCATGCACATGGATTGAAAGAATAAACATAGTTAAAATGTCCATTCTACCTAAAGCAATCTACAGAGTCAATGCCATCCCAATCAGAATCCCAATGATATTCTTTACAGAAATAGAACAAATAATCCTAAAATTCATATGTGGCAACAAAAGACCCAGAATTGCTAAAGCAATCCTGAGTAAGAAGAACAAAGCCGGAGGCATCACAATCCCTGACTTCAAAACATACTACAAAGCTACAGTAATCAAAACAGCATGTAGCTGGCACAAAAACAGGTGCACAGATCAATGGAACAGAATTGAAAGCCCAGAAATAAAACGACACATCTATGGACAGCTAATCTTCGACAAAGGAGCTGAGGGCATACAATGGAGAAAAGAAAGTCTTTTCAAGAAATGGTGCTGGGAAAACTGGAAAGCCACATGTAGAAGAATGAAAATTGACCATTCTTTTTCACCATTCACCAAAATAAACTCAAAATGGATCAAAGACCTAAAGCGGAGACCTGAAACCATAAGGCTTCTAGAAGAAAATGTAGGAGGTACTCTCTTTGACATCAGTCTTAAAAGGATCTTTTCAGACACCATGTCTTCTCAGACAAGGGAAACAAGAGAAAGAATAAACACATGGGACTTCATCAGACTAAAGAGCTTTTTCAAGGCAAGGGAAAACAGGATCGAAACAAAAAAACAACCCACTAACTGGGAAAAAATATTTGCAAGTAATACATCTGACAAAGGCTTAATATCCATAATATATAAAGAACTCACACAACTCAACAACAAAAAATTAAACAACCCGATCAAAAAATGGTGAGGAGACATGAACAGAAATTTCTCCAAAGAAGATGTACGGATGGCCAATAGGCACATGAAAAGATATTCATCATCGCTGATCATCAAGGAAATGCAAATCAAAACTACACTAAGATATCACCTTACACCTATTAGAATGACAAAAATAACTAAAACAAATAGTAGCAAATGTTGGAGAGGTTGTGGAGAAAAAGGAGCCCTCATACACTGCTGGTGGGAATGCAAACTGGTGCAGCCACTATGGAAAACAGTATGGTGATTCCTCAAAAAATTAAAAATAGAACTACCATATGATCCAGCTATCCCACTACTGGGTATCTATCCAAAGAGCTCGAAGTCAGCAATTCCAAAAGTCCCATGCACCCCAATGTTCATTGCAGCATTATTTACAATAGCCAAGACGTGGAAGCAACCTAAGTGCCCATCGGCAGATGATTGGATAAAAAGGATGTGGTATATATATATACAATGGAATACTACTCAGCCATAAAAAAGAACAAAATCATCCCATTTGCAACAACATGGATGGACCTTGAGGGAATTATGTGAAGTGAAGTAAGCCAGATGGAGAAGAATAATCTCTGTATGACTCCACTCATATGAGGAATTTAAGCATGTGGACAAAGAGAACAGATTAGTGGCTACCAGGGGAAAGGGGGTTGGGGGGTGGGCACAAAGGGTGAAAGGTTGCACTTACAACACGACTGACAATAATGTACAACTGAAATTTCACAAGATTGTAACCTATCATTAACTCAATAAAAAATTTTTAAAAAAATAAAGAAAAAGAAAGGATAGACTGACCAGGGTTCAAATGAGAATGAATACCTGCCATATTAAATATGACAAATTAAAATATTTGGAATTTTAAAGTGTTTAGAAATGTGGCAAAAGAAGGGACTCAAGCTTTAAGGCAGAAACTCTAGCATACATATACACTGCTTATCTTTGACAGGTGGTATAGGATCTGATGATGATATTTCAAAGAAACAAAAACTGTCTTTAGAAAGATTAGAGAATAAAAAGATCTCTCCTTTGCCAGTGGCAGTTTGTCAATTTCTAGCCTACCATGAAAAACACCCTTAAGAGCTTTTTCTTTATCCATTTTGAAAGATACGTGTTCACTGTTCGAACACAGCAAGGTATATATGTTATTTATTTATTTATTTGACCTTTTAAACTCATCTTGGCAAAAACTTTGACCAAAACACCAAATAATGCCCAATAAATTGCTTTATAAGGAATTTGTTCAATGTACTTTTAAAAAAATTAGCTAATTCCTAAGATTACTTTTACAGTGTAAATTCTCAGTTGAACCTTAACAAATAATAGTCATAGAGTTGAAGATCTCTTAAAAAAAATAGTAGCAATAGGTTAAAGTTATTGTCTTTGGGAAACTATACAAGTCTTCTGTCTCTTTTTTCCCACAATACGGTGCATATACTTGATTCTTGTATCTGAATCACTCACTCTTAATATATATGGGAGGAATATATTTTTTAACTGCTATATTGATCTACAGATAATAGATTTAAATTTTATCAGAGGCTTTTGTAAGAGAAGACACTGAATTTAACATAGGCGTTTAACTCTCCAAAACAAATAGAAACAATTATAAAGAAGTGCAAAATAAATTCATTCATAAAATTAGTGGAAGGGGTGAGGATAAAGGACTGAAGAGCTTTATAAACTTCTGGAATGAATGAAGATTGAAGTTATTCTTCAAACTGAAGAATAACTCATAGTGAAGGGCATTACAGCCCAAAAAATCTCTCTCGCAGAGGCAGAAGCCATTTTCGTGGAAGAAGCACCCCCACACACACTCTCCAGGTATGGAGAGTGGGAGTAGAAGGATGACATAAAAGAGATGAACATTTGAAAATCTATTTGAAAAATGGCTGAATAGGTTCATTTCCACCATTTTCCCCTGACCCCACTTAGTGGAAGAGTTTATCTCCTGGATCCTGGAACAGTGTTTCTCTAAAGAAATTGAGTGATATGTCTAAAAAGGGCTAGGGCTAGGGCTCCTGAATGGGGAAGGAGGATTGGTGCCTATGGTAGAGTGTAAAAATTACCACAAATGTTTCCCCTGCCTGAATCTATAACTTTGCATTGACATTGCAGATCCTCTCATCAAGAAGTAGTCTATTTTTTTCTTGAATCTATCATATTACTTGCTTTGGTCAACAGGACATTGGCAAAAACAGTGCAAGCAAAAGCTAGAAAAGTGCTTATGCATTGGGGCCTGCACTCTTGCTAGTCTTTGAAACATACTGCCACCATGTGAACAAACCAGGTGATGAGACTCATGCCCCAGTCATCCCTGTAGCCCCAACTGATGGCCAACCAACCTGTAGAAGCAGTGTCACCAAGACCACCAGCAGCAGCTGACCACAGACACATGAGAATCCAGCTGACACCAGCAGAAGAATAGCCCAGCTGAATCCAGCCCAAACTGCCAATTCCCAACAATTATTCATTAAATGGTGGGGTTTTAAGCCTATAAGCTTTGAATGGTTTGTTTCACAGCTAACTGGCAACCAGACCCCAGAGTAGAGTTACAGAGCAGAGTGGTAACGAAAATGGTCTGGTCCACAGTGACCTTTGGTGGTGATTACTTGATCATGGGGACCCTAGGATTGAAACAGAAGCATGACCCATTTAAATGAATGAATTCTGGCAAACAGAAAGTTGGGTGGCCATGATAGAGTGTCACGGCCCCTCAGGTCATATACCCAGAGTCCCTAGGATGAAAGAGAGACTGAGTATCTTGAGGAAGGATGCTATGATAACATTATAATTAAGTACTGTGAATCTTCCTAGCTATGCCCAAAAGGACTTGCAGCAATTTCCAAGGGTAACTGTTCAGAGGAGAAATACAAATCCATAAACTCTCCAGAGATTATTGGACAATGGCTCCGAGCTAACACTCATCCTGGTGATTCAGAGCAACATTGTTGCCTACAGGGAGGGCTAATGAAGATCAAACGATAAATGGAGTATTGGCCCAAATCCAACTCCTGGTGGGCCCAGTGGGTATACAAACATACTCTGTGGTAATTTCTCCAGTTCCTGGGTTTACAGTTGTGATAGATATAACCAGAAACTGGAAAACACCCCAATTGGCTCCCTGACCTGTGGAGTGAGAATTCTTGTGTTAGGAAGGGCCAGGTGGAAGCCTGGAACCTACCCTCCCTTACAATTTTAGCAGTAATAGCAAACACACATATATAGCACTTTTTATGTGCCAGACACTCTTCCAAGCACTTTACATATATTAACACATTATTCCTTGAAACAGCACTACAGAGTAGGTACTATTATTGTACACATTTTACAGAAAAGGAAATTAAGGCATTGAAAGCTTAAGTAACTTGCCCAAGGTCTCTAGTTAGTAATTGGTGGAACTGGAATTTAAGCCAGAAACTGGCTCCAGAGTCTGTGCTCTTAACCACTATGCTGTACTCTCAAAATATTAAACCCAAACCAATACTGCATGCACAGAGGACTCCCAGAAATTAGGGTCACCACCAAGACTTTAAAAACTCTGGGGTAGTGATCCTTATCACATCCCCATTTGGCCAGTGAAGAATACAGAGGGATCTTGAAATAGAAGTAGTATATGTGGATTGGCCTCTAGCAGGTTCTGAAGGCACAAATAAGGTACATGAGCAGTGGTTCACACTCCCAGTGTGTTAGCGCCTGCCACACTGCCTTCCCTTTCTCAACCTACACTTACAGTTTCATAGGGACTGTTATGGACTGAATTGTGTCCTTGCCAAATTTACGTGTTGAAGTCCTAACCCCCCAGTACCACAGAATGTGACTGTATTTGGAGATAAGGTCTATCGACAGGTAATTAAGGTTAAATGAGATCATTGTGGTGGGCCATAATCCAACATGGTTGGTATCCTTATATGAAGAGGAGATTAGGACAGATAGACCCAGAGGGAAGACCATGTGAAGACAGATGGAGAAGATGGCCAAGGAGAAAGACCTTCAAAGAAAACAACTCTGTTAATACCTTGATCTCTGACTTCCAGCTTCCAGAACTGTAAGGAAATAAATTTCTATTGTCTAGCAAACTAATATAGGGACCTTTCTATAACCAGTTGTATTAGTCGGGGTTCTCCAGAGAGAAGCAGAACCAATAGGATATATAGAGATAAATATAAGAGATTTGTTATAGGAATTCTCTCTCACAAGGTTATGGAGGCTGAGAAGTTCCACAATCTGCTGTCTGCAAGCTGGAGAATTTGGAAATCCAGTGGTATCATTTTATCTAAGTCTGAAGGCCTGAGAACTGGGGGATGCTGGTGTAAGTCCTGGAGTCTGAAAGCCCAAGAACCAGGAGCTCTGTCTGTTGTGCAAGGGCAGGAAAAGATGGATGTCCCAGCTCAAGAAGAGAGTGAATTCTCCCTTCCTTCACCTTTTTTGTTCCGTTTGAGCCCTTAAGGGATTGGCTGATGCCTACCCACGTTGGTGAGGGCAGATCTCTTTACTCAGTCACAAATCGGATGCTAATCCCTTTCAGAAACATTCTCACAGACACACCCAGAAATAATGTTTTACCAGCTATTTGGCCTCCCTTAACCCAGTCGAGTTGACACGTAAAATTAACCATCACACCAGTTGTTTGAGGAGTAGATAACTCAAAGATATTTAAGTACAGTTTTGTATGACATAAGGGCACTTGTCAGAAGCATATTGCTGCAGCATCAGAGCTCCACACAGGGATACCCCAGAAGGGCAGTGAAGAAGTAAAATCTTCTCTGAGAACATAATTTCAAGTGGTCTATCTGGTTGTTTGCTTTGCTTGGAAGGAGAAATGGCCTAAGGTATGACTCTACACTGTTTGATGTTCAGGGGCTTGGAAAGAACAAAATGTGTAGTATTGGTGACAAGATTTGGGAGAAGTGACATGTGGTTGGACCTCTAGGAATGGCTACAGAGTGTGAATACATTTATGTTCCATATAGGAGCCCAAGAAAGGGCACCAACTGTGATGAAGGCTCTCAATAATCATGTGAACAAGATGACTTGTATAAGAATGTCAGTCAGCCCCTTTCCTGAACCACTCTGAAGCTTGCTCAGAGGCCCATGTACAAAGTGGCTGTGGTTGCAGGGATAGAGGTTCTGCATGGGCTCAACTACATGGACTTTCCCTCACTAAAGCTGATCTAGCTATCAGAACAGTTGAGTGTCCAATCCCAGCCTGCCAATAGCAGTGGCCAATGCCAAACCCCCAATATATACCATTTCCTTGTGGTGGGAGGAAGCTCCAAACAGCCATCTGGTAGCAGAGTGATTACTTTGGGCCCCTTCCATTATGGAGGGGCCTACAATATGGATTTGCCTCCTGCAACACTTCAACAAGCACCACTTTCATGGGCTTGCTCACAATTATGATATCCCACACAGTACTGCTTCTGACTAAGGAACTCATTTTACAGCAAAAGAAGGCAATAAGGAGCTAAACAGAATTCGTGTTGCTCATACCTTATCCTGCATCATCTTCAATGGTGGGTTGCCTATTCAACATCCATTTGCAAGTATTTTCTTCCTGTCCCCTTGATTCTGGCCTTTGCTGATTGAGAGGCCTCCCAGTACAAAAAACAATGATTCCATTGAACTGAATGTTGAGACTGCAACCTACCTATTTGAGCTACTCATGTCGCTGGACCAAGAGGCAAAATATGGACTTTATTGATGTGATTGATCCTGATCATCAAGAAGATGTTTAGTTGTTCTTACAATGTAGGCAGAGAAGATTAAGTCTGACACTCTGGGGCTCCTCATAATACTGCTGTGTTCAGTGGTAAAAGTTAATTAAAGATTACAGCAACATCACATAGGCAGGACTATCAAGGCTTCAAAACTCTCAGTAATGAAGCTCTACCTCAGCACACCAGGCATAGAGAACTTGATAGCTGAGAAACTGGCTGAGGGCAAGAGAAAATGGAATGGGTAGTGGAAGAAAAAAGTTATAAATACCAACTATGGCCTTGTGACTAGTTTTAGAAACAAAATGGAAGTTGCCTGTTTATATATTCTTTTTTCCTTATTTTGTCGTGTGTGTGTGTGTGTGTGTGTGTGTGTGTGTGTGTTAATATATTCTCTTCACCCTGTCCCCTTACATAGGGTATGTTGATGGTGGTTGAACTTCACAATTTAGTTCACAAATTACAGAATATCAGTACATGATTGTGATGAACTTAAAGAGGAATGAGCATTGTTCAACAATCCTGAATTTAGAGGTGCATGTGATAACTTGGGAGACTTTGGGCATCCCTTTTCGGGGAGAAGTTGAGTGTGATTTGTTTTGTACAAGGCATACTTGTATTATGTTAAGTGGGAGCATGTTATTGTTGCTGTCATTGTTATTTAGAATTTTAAGTGTGGAAAAGGATTGTGTAGATATCCGTCATTAATTGAATCTAATCTGGCATGGAAAATATCTTGGATACCACATTCTTGGATAGCAGAAGCCTATCTTTCATTAATGTATTTTTTATTGCGATAAGATTGGGTTATAATATTGTATAAATTTCAGGTGTACCTCATTATATATTTCAATTTCTGTGTAGATTACATCATGTTTACCATCCAAAGGCTGATTACAATCCATCACCACACACATGTGCTTAATCACCCCTTTCCCCTTCTCCGCTCCCCTCTTCCCCTCTGCTAACCACCAAGCCAATCTCTGTCTCTATGGGATTATTTGTTGCTGTTTTTATCTTCTACTTATGAGTAGTCACCAGATGAGTGAGATCCTATGGTATTTGACTTTCTCCCTCTGACTTATTTCACTTAATGTGATACCCTCAAGGTCCATCTATGTTGGTTGTCACAGATGGCCAGATTTCATCATTTCTTATGGCTGAGTAGTATTCCATTGTGTATAAATACCATATCTTCTTTATCCATTTGTCCCTTGATGGGCACCTAGGTTGCTTCCAAGTCTTGGCTAGTGGGAATAATACTGCAGTGAACATAGGGGTGCATGTATCTTTACACATTCATGTTTTCATGTTCTTTGGATAAATACCCAGCAGTGGAATAGATGGATCATATGATAGATCTATTCTTAATTTTTTGAAGAATGTCCATACTGTTTCCCATAGTGGCTGCACCAGTTTGCACTCCCACCAGCAGTGTATGAGGGTTCCCTTCTCTCCACATCCTCTCCAACACTTATTGTTTCCTGTCTTGTTAGTTATAGCCATTCTAACGAGAGTGAAGTGATATCTCATTGTAGTTTTGATTTGCATTTCCCTGATAATTAATGATATTGAACATCTTTTCATGTGTCTGTTGGCCATCTGTATATCTTCTTTGGAGAAATGTCTGTTCAGATCTTTTGACCATTTTTTGATTGGGTTGTAAGATTTTTTGTTGTTGAGATGTATGAGTTCTTTGTATATTTTGGATATTAACCCCTTATCAGATATATGGTTTGCAAATATCTTATCCCAATTGGTAGGTTGTCTTTTCGTCTTGTTGATGGTTTCATTTGCTGTGCAGAAGCTTTTTAATTTGATGTGGTCCCGTTTTTTCTATTGTTTCCCTTGCTTGGTCAGACATGGTACTTGAAAATATACTGCTAAGATCGATGTTAAAGAGGGTACTGCCTATGTTTTCTTCTAGAATTTTAATGGTTTCAGGTCTTACCTTCAAGTTTTTAATCCATTTTGAGTTATTTTTTGTGTATGGTGTAAGATAATGGTCTACTTTCATTCTTTTGCACGTGGCTGTCCAGTTTTCCCAACACCATTTATTGAAGAGACTTTCCTTTCTCCATTGTATGTTCTTGGCTCCTTTGTAAAAAATTAGCTGTCCCTGGATTTGTGGGATTATTTCTGGACTCTCCATTCTGTTCCATTTATCTGTGTGCCTGTTTTTGTGCCAGTACCGTGCCATTTTGGTTACTATAGCTTTGTAGTATATTTTGAAATCAGGGAATGTGATACCTCCAGCTTTGTTCTTCTTTTTCAGAATCCCTTTGACTATTTGGGGTCTTGTGTTGTTCCATATAAATTTTAGGACTCTTTGTTCTATTTCTGTGAAAAATATTGTTGGAGCTTTGATAGGAATTGCATTGAATCTGTAGATTGCTTTAGGAAGTATGGACATTTTAACTACGTTAATTCTTCCAATCCAAGAGCATGGAATATGTTTCCATTTCTTTATGTCTTCTTCCATTTCTTTCAACAATGTTTTATAGTTTTCAGTGTACAGATCTTTCACCTTGTTGGTTAAGTTTATTGCAAGATATTTTATTCTTTTTGTTGCAATTGTAAATGGGATTGTAGTCTTACTTTCTCTTTCTGCTACTTCTTTGTTAGTGTATAAAAATGCAACTGATTTTTGTATGTTGATTTTGTGTCCTGAAACTTGACTGTATTCATTTAGTATTTCTAAAAGTTTTTTGGTGGAATCTTTAGGATTTTCTATATATAAAATCATGTCATCTGCAAATAGTGACAGTTTCACTTCTTCCTTTCCAATTTGTATCCATTTGTTCCTTTTTCTTGCCTGATTGCTCTGGCTAAGACTTCCAATACTGTGTTAAATAAGAGTGGTGACAGTGGGCATCCTTGTCTAGTTCCTCTTCTTAGAGGGATAGCTTTCAGTATTTCTCCATTGAGAACGATATTAGCTATGGGTTTGTCATATATGGTCTTTATTATGTTGAGGTACTCTCCTTCTATCCCCATTTTATTCAGAGTTCTTATCATAAATGGATGCTATATCTTGTCAAATGCCTTTTCTGCATCTATTGAGATGATTATGTTATTTTTATTCTTCATTTTGTTAATGGGTGTATCATGTTGATTAATTTGTGGATGTTGAATCATCCCTGCATCCCTGGAGTGAATCCCACTTGATCATGGTGTATGATCTTTCTAATGTATTGTTGTATTCAATTTTCTAGTATTTTGCTGGGGATTTTTGCATCAATGTTCATCAGTGATATTGGCCTGTAATTTTCTTTTTTTGTGATGTCCTTTTCTGGTTTTGGTAATAGGATAATGTTGGCTTCATACAATGAGTTAGGAAGCTTCCCCTCCTCTTCAATTTTTTGGAAGAGTTTGAGAAGCATAGGTATTAAGTCTTCTTTGAATGTTTGGTAGAATTCACCAGGGAAGCCATCGGGTCCTGGACTTTTGTTTTGGGAGAGGTTTTCGATTACTGTTTTGATCTCCTTACTGGTGATGGGTCTATTCAACTTCTCTTTCTTCTTGATTCAGTTTTGGAAGGTTGTATGTTTCTAAGATTTTTTCCATTTCTTCTAGGTTATCCAATTTGTTGGCGAATAGCTTTTCATAGTATTCTCTTATAATCTTTTGTATTTCTGAGGTGTCTGTTGTCATTTCACCTCTTTCATTTCTGATTTTATTTATTTGAGCCTTCTCTGTTTTTTTCTGGTGAGTCTAACTAAAAGGTTTGTCAATTTTGTTTATCTTTTCAAAGAACCAGCTCTTGGTTTCATTGATACTTTCTATTGTTTTTTTAGTCTCTATTTCATTTATTTCTGCTCTGATTTTTATTATTTGCTTCTTTCTGATCATTTTGGGTTTTGTTTACTCTTCTTTTTACGGTTCCTTTAGGTGCACTGTTAGATTGTTTATTTGGGATTTTTCTTGTTTGTTGAGTTAGTCCTTAGTTGCTATAAACTTCCCTGTGAGAACTGCTTTTGCTGTATCCCATAGATTTTAGCATGTCATATTTTCATTTTCATTTCTCTCCAGGTAATTTTTCATTCCTCCTTGATATCCTCATTGACCCAATCATTGTTCAGTAGCATTTTGTTTAGTCTCCCCGTATTTGTGGCTTTTCTGATTTTCTTCCTGTCATTGTGGTCAGAAAAGATGCTTGATATTATTTCAATTTTCTTAAATTTATTGAGCCTTGTTTTGTGGCCATTATGTGATCAATCCTGGAGAATATTCTGTGTGCATTTGAAAAGAATCTGTGTTCTGTGGTTTTTGGATGGAATGTTCTATATATATCAACTAAGTCCATCTGGTCCAATGTGTCATTTAAGGCCAATGTTTCCTTACTGACCTTCTATTTGGATGATCTATCCATTGGTGTAAGTGGAGTGTTAAAGTCCCCTACTATTATTGTGTTACTCTTTCTCCTTTTATGTCTGTCAATAATTGCTTTATATATTTAACTGCTCCTATGTTTGGTGCATAGATATTCACAAGTGTTATATCCTCTTGTTGGATTGTTCCCTTTATCATTTTGTAGTGCCCTTTTTGTCTCTTGTTACAGTTTTTGTGTTAAAGTCTATTTTGTCTGGTATAAGGATTGCTACCCAAGCTTTCTTTTCTTTGCCATTTGCATGGAGTATCTTTTTCTATCCTTTCGCTTTCAGTTTCTGAGTGTCTTTAGGTGTGAAGTGTGTCTTTCTATGCAGCATTTAAATGGGTCTTTTTTTTTTTTTAATCCAATCGGCCACCCTATGTCTTTTGATTGGAGCATTTAGTCCATTGACATTTAAAGTAGCTATTGATAAATATGTACTTATTGCCATTTTATCACTTTTTTTCTTGGTGTCTTAGTAGTTCTTCTCTGTTCCTTTCTTCTTCTCTTATTCTGTTCCCTTGTGGTTTGATGGCTTTCTTTAGTATTGTGTTTGGGTTCCTTTATCTTAATTATTTGTGTATTTATTACAGGTTTCTGGTTTGTGAATACCAAGAGGTTCATATATAATAAGCTACATACATAGCAATCTATACTGAGTATATGCTCTCTTTAGTTTGACCTCTTTCTAAAAGCTCTACTCTTGCTCCCCTCCTCCCACATTTTATGTTTTTGATATCAAACCTAACCTCTTATTTGGTGTGTGAATCCATTACCTTCTTATCAGTGAAATAGGTAATTTTAGTACTTTTGTTTTTTGACCTCCATATTATCTTCTTAGGTGCTTGATCTGCTACTTTTACTATATTTTTCCCTTTGCCAGTGATTTTATTACTGTTTTTTGATAATTTTCTTATTCCTATTTGTGGTCTTTTCTTTTCCACTTAAATAAATCCCTTTAGCATTTCTTGTAAAACTAGCTTCTTGGTGATAAACTCCTTTAATTTTTGCTTGTCTGGGAAACTCTTTATCTCCCCTTCCATTCTGAACAATAACCTTACCAGGTAGAGTATTCTTGGTTGTAGGTTTTTTCCTTTCAGCAATTTAAATATATCATGCCACTCCCTTCTATCCTGTAAGGTTTCAGCTGAGAAGTCAGCAGATAGACTCATGGGGTTTCCTTTGTATGTCACTTGTTGCCTTTCTCTTGCAGGTTTTAGGATTCTCTCTTTATCTTTAATTTTTGACATTTTGATTACAATGTGTCTTTGTGTGGGCCTCTTTGGGTTTATCTTGTTTGGTGCTCTCTGTGCTTCCTATACCTGGATATCTGTTTCCTTCCTTAGGTTATGAAATTTTCAGCTATTATTTCTTCCAATAGATTATCTTCCCCTTTGTCTTTCTCTTCTCCTTTTGGAACACCTATAATACGAATGTTAATGTGCTTGATGTTGCCCAGAGATCCCTTAGACTGTTCTTGTTCTTTTTAATTCTTTTTCTTTTATCTCTTCAGCTCGGTTGATTTCCTCTAGTCTTTTGTCCAGCTTGCCGATCTGTTCTTCTGTATCCTCTACTCTGCTGAGTCTCTCTAGTGAATTTTTCATTTTCAGTATTGTATTCTTCATTTCTGATTGGTTCTTTTTTATATTTTCCAATTCTTTGTTGATGTTCTCACTGTGTTCATCCAATCTTCTCCCAAGATCAGTGAGCATCCTCGTGACTTTTTGTTTGAACTCTTTGTCTGGTAGATTGTTTATTTCTGCTTCATTTAGTTATTTTCTGGGGTTTTGTCTTGTTCCCTTGCTTGGAACATATTCCTGTGCCTCCTCATTTTGCTTCTTTCTCTGTGTTTATATCTATGTATTAGGTGAGTCAGCTGTGTCTCCTGATTTTGGAGAAGTGGCCTTATGTAAGGAGATGCCTTTTGAGGGCCAGCAGTGTGCTTCCCTCTCATCACCAGTTTCAAATGTTCCAGGAGTGACCCCTGTGTGAGCTACATGTGTCCTTCTGTTGTGGCAGGTTTGCTCTTGCTGCAGGTGCCCAGGGAGTCTAGGCTGTCCCCCTGGCCAGCTGGTTGTAATGCTCAGCTGCATGTGGCTGTTATGGACCCTTCAGTCACTTTATCAGGTTTGGAGAGCCCCAGCACAGTGGCTACAAGGTCTAATAGCAGATTCCTGTTGCCGTTTTTCTGTTAAGTAAGTGGGCCCCCAGCGTGGCTCGTTGCTAGGCTCAGGGGTTTACAATTGCTGTAGTCCTCTGGTCTGTGAGGCTGTTGTTGGCTCTCTCAGGATTGCAGCTGAGTGGGGCTGGCCCCAGGCATGAGAGAGCCCAATCGTTTCACACTTTGGAAGGTGGGGCCGATCCCCTATGTGGCTGTTTGAGAAGCACATGTCTTCTGTTGATGATAAGTCCCACAGCCCACAGATCCACACACACTGTCAACATGGTCCTGGCCCATGCACATGTCCCAGCCCCCTGGAGCATACCCAGTCACCCCACTGCAGAGGCCCACACACACTCCACCAATGCCCTGCTAACTACACTGCTCCTCACGCGCACCCTGTTCCACAGAGGAGGAACCATTTGCCTGCTTGCAGCAGATCCAGGCACCCAGTCTATGCAGGTCAAAAGTTGCCTGAGGGCTTGCTGTTGGGTGAGGCCATTCTCTAGGGTGGGCTGCCTGCCCTGGCTGAGCTGGATTAAATCCGTTCTCTAGTGAGTGGGGCAGACCCCTGGGCTAACAGGCTAGGGGAAGAACTCCAATGGCATCTGCCAGTGTCTGTGACCACACACCTGTACTAGGTCACAATAATGGCTACCGCCAATGTCTCAGTCCCTGGAGAGGTCTCATCTCTCACCAAGATGCACCCAGGGCCTATCAAGTGAATCTCTTTTCACCAAAGGAATTTGCATCTTTCTTTCTGGTGATTTTATATTGCTTTCCAAAACTGGCAAATTTGTGCATGGACCCATTAATAACTGGCTTTTTTTCAGCTTATGTCTGGTAGCTTTTCTCGGGGTATTCCCCATTGTAGTTACTAGCAAGAAAAGCCAGATATTATGAGAGTCATCTCAGTTGTGCTGAGTCTGAAGGATGCTTATAGCAGTAATGCTCCCCTGTTCAGGTACCCTGCTCCTCCAGGGAAGGCTGCATACTTTAGGGTTGCTCCTGGCCAGCTGTGGAGCACTGTGGCTTGCAAAGGTGGCCTTTTTCTCTCCAGAAGGTATTTCTGCCTCTTCTGCCTCAGTCAGGACTGTCCCTTGTTGTGGGGGTTCTTTTTATCCAGTTTTCACTTCTCTCTCAGGGGTAATTGTTCCAAAAATAGTTGTAGATTGGTTGTGTTCATGGGAGGAGGTGAGTTCAGAGTCCACCTATGCCACCATCTTGACACCAACTACTCTTTCATTAATGTAAATGGGAAAAATAATAATGTTTCTCAGCTTATCCTAAACCAATTTTCCAAAATTTTGCTAAAACACTCTTTACAATGTCTATATAGGCCACCAGAGGTTTCTGCATAATATAAAGCATTTACTACCTAACTATCTAATTCTAATTATTTAATATTTAATGAACTCACTAGTTTACATATTTATGTGCAGTATGTGATGATATCACACAGTATGGAATATGAATTATATTCTCCTTCCACACTGCAGGAAACACATTCTGTAATGTAATTAGGGTAAAGTCTTATGTTTGCATTTTATCTATTTTATTTTTCAGATTATCATACTATAATGTTGCAGTAATTGAACAGTGTGGCATTGAAGAAGCGAGAAACACACATATCAATGGAACAGAATAGAGTCCCAAAATAGATCTACACACATATGGCTAACTGATTTTTTACAAAGATAAAAAAGCAATTCAATAGAGAAAGGATAGCCTTTCAACAAATGTGTTGAAATACTTGGATATCAATAGGCAAAAGAAGAAAAATTGAACCTTGACCTAAAAATAACACCTTATTCAAAAATCAATCCAAACTGGATTATAAATCTAAATGTAAAATATAAAACTATAAAAAATCTTAGAAGAAAGCACAGGAGAAACTGTGTGACCTGGGATTAGACAAAGAATGATTAGGCATGACACAAAAGCACAATCCATAAAAGAAACAATTGATAAATTGGACTTTATCCAAATTAGAAACTTGTGCTCTTTAAAAATCACTGTTAAAGAAACAAAAAGACAAGATACTGTCAAGGATTCTACAGGATACAAGATTGTACCCTACTTATAAGCTAAATCGTTAACCTGTTACTGTTTCGTGGATATGGACAAAAGACACAAGACTCCTGCTCTGAGACAAATGACCTTCTTACTCCTGGCAAAAGCAATAGCCAGAGGATCAGCATAATGCTCATGCTGGTTCCCCATGCTCCCTAAGTCCCGTGGAGGTGATGCAAAAGACCTATCATGGATGTTGGTACGTGCAGTAGGCTACAGTACAGGAGAGGAACAGCAAGCTTGGGGAATTCATTGCTTTTATAGCAAGTGGAAACAAGCCCTCTCTATCTAGGGGAAGAAGTCACCTCATCCCTCAAGGCTGTTTACAGTGATGCAAACACAATCCTGAGAAATGGCCTGGTAAAGAGTAGTCAAGATCTTCCAGTCTTGGCATGCCTAGCAAAAATTTACAAGGGCACTAATGGCCCATGGTGAGTGGCCCCTCCCAACATTCCACCCTTCAGCCCAACAAATTCTTGGCCAAATTTGGATTTTTACATGAATATGCCAGTCTGATTAATCTGACCAATAGAGTCTGGGATCAAATCTGTTTAAATTGTCTCATAAACTATTTTCAGCAGAACTCCAAGCTGCAGGATAAGACAACTTGCTGTAGTGATCTCATCCATGCCTCCCGGAGTCCTGGTCTCTCCAACTCTGAATAAATCCCAGGGGGACTGCTAGGTCTTCTTTTAGACAGTAAGGATATAGTCTAAGGCCAGACTATTATCCATTGCAGCCCACATGAGGGAGTTTAGATTATCCTGATGATCTTTGTTGTCATTGCCAATATTTATAACGAGCAGATGGGCCATAAAGCCATCCCCAATGGAGAGACAGACCATGGCCCACTCTCCCCTACATACAAACATATAACCCAAAGGGGCACAGTTCAGGATTTGTTGTCACCATTGCATTTGTTTGGCTAAGCTGCATGGACAGTGTCACCAAGTATTGGCAGCCTCAGTCTTCATACATGGCATAACCCAAGGCCATTCAAGTGTCAGAGAAGCATATGAATTGGAATTAGATTGAAACAACGTTGTACTGGAACATGTTCACTTTCAGGAGCTGCCATTGATGGCAACAGGAATAACAAAATAGTTCCTGACTGGTTATATCCACATGAGTTTTTCTGTTTACATATCACATAGAAGGAGATTATAACCTCAGTAGTAGCAGGTCAAATTGCCAGTACAGCTGCTGCTTGACTCAGATGGCAATGCTGGATCTAGGGAACAAGGACAGCATTAATGGTCCTCCTATCCTTGCACCTCCAGAGGTCTGAGGTATTCTCTCCCAAAGTACTGGGGTTGGCACTTTCCCTCCACTGCCACATAATTGGTGTGTCCCATCCCAATACCTAAAACTTTACCTTTTCCCCAATCACCCCCTGCTGGCATTCAGACTTTTCATCCTGATCATCGCCTATAGACCCCTTTCTGGGGACAGCTTCATTCAGTGACCAAAATGCCCTGCTAAGGTGTGTGGACTCAGAGGAAGTAGAGTCAGAAATCATTCCAATGCTCAACAATATCAGATACTAATGGAGTGTGGAATGTTCATCAAATACTTTGACTATTGACCTATTACTGGGTGACATTTGAGGAAAAAAGGTACACCATTTGTCAGGCTGCAAATGGGTTGGAAGGCTGAAAGCATGACACAGATAAGACTCACAGACACCACAATGATGTGGCAGGAGTCAGCTGATCATACTGGAACAGCAATAAGTAAGCTGAAAAAGTTTCAAAAGTGATGAGACCATCGGTAGCACTGAGGGGGACAGTCAAAGATCTGATGTAGTCAGTCTGTCAGGAGCAAGCAGAGTCAATGCCCTGTCAAATGTGCCCTCTTTTGTTGCAAGATAAACAGGCCAACTTTTGGTAAGAATTACAAGTCTGGCATGTAGTAGTGACTTCTGCATCAGAAACACAGAGTCCTTTACTTTGTCCTCAGTCCCTGATGGCAGAGGTGTTGCTATGTCTGATGGCAATCTGGGCAGTGTAGGCTTGATTTTAATTGGTTGTGAAAGGGAGCAGAATATGCCACCCCAAAATGTGCCTATTTGGCATGTGAATTATTTTAAGCTCAGGCAATCAAGACTGAGCAGATTCAGGAAAAACTTTTACCTCTCCCTAAACTGCCTAAAAGAACTTAAATAGAGGTCCTGGCCCAGAAAGAGAGCAATTACCAGATATAACTTCTTTATCTGAAAGACTTACCTGCATGGCAGGGCAAACATCTGATTACAGAACATCTGCTCTTCTTATCTTCCTATAAAATGCCCTCTTCTCCTTTAAAGCCCTAGGCCCCTATCCCATTCCTTAGCTCAGGAT
This sequence comes from Equus quagga, assembly GCF_021613505.1. NCBI lineage: Eukaryota > Metazoa > Chordata > Mammalia > Perissodactyla > Equidae > Equus > Equus quagga. The sequence goes on from NC_060276.1 coordinate 15,990,305, forward strand.
GTCATATAAACCTCAATTGCCTAACTGTCTTTGGGTCTCATATTTTTATGGGGTTCCCATACTGATGGACTTAAATTTGTTTTTCTCCTGTTAATTTGTCTTATGTCAATTTAATTATTAGACCAGCCAAAAAACCTAGAAGGGAAGAATTTTCTGCTTCTACAGTCTCATCAAAGAACAGATCTTTGCTGTGGGCATCTCTGTGAGTGACCCAGACAGTCCCATCAGTATCTACAGTTTGCCTCCAAGTTTACCATCCCAAAGAGAGGTGTCTTTGCCAATCTGCAGTCTTTCAAGTGGCAGCTCAAATGGCTAGATAAATGGCCACTGGGAACAGCCCCAGAGTCAGTAAAAATATAACAAGTTTTCTCAAGGGGAGGATTGGCCAGACTTCTGAGAACAGCCTTGAGTTCTGTCCGTTGAGCAGAGGTGTTATAACACTGCAGTCAGGGCTATTGATTTGGAGGAGTTCTGATGTGCCAACCACCAGGACATCATCTATACAGTAGAAGCTTTGGACATCAGAAGATAAAGGCACTCACACTCAATGCTGACACCCCCACACACACACTGGTGGCAAATAGTAGGGGAGTTTGTCCCACTAGCACTTCTCTACTGGTGTCAGTGCTCTGAATTGGAGAATAACCTCTGACACCTTATGAGCATTTATAGTACAATCATTTAACACATCAATTTTCTTATACATTTTCACAACAATAGTAGATTGAATTGGCACAGAGGGCCCCATGCACAAGGTCACTTGAACTGTTTTTCTTCACTGAGAATTTTACTCAAACCCTATCAGTTGAATTCAGGCTCTTTTTGTTCCCTAGGGGAACACAGACCAAGGAGTTTAACATCTGCACTTCAGCAGCTCTGGGTAGTTCCAGGCTTAGGAGGAGGGAACAGAGGGAGGGGACAGGACTGGAGGAGGCCAGCCTCAGAGGAATGGCTGCAGGCTTTTCTCCTTTGTCTCCTAGCTCCAGGAGGTATCTGCACATCCATCTCCTCCCCCTTGTACTTCCAAGAGCGCCCCAGCTCTGAGAGCCTTCCTTTCTGCCTCCTCACTGGCCACAGCTCTACCCTGGAGACCTCAAGGCCATTGGCCACCTCTGCACCCAGTGCCCTCTCCTTCCATAGGACTGGGCAGGATGGTAACTTGGATACCTGTTGCCAACAGAGTTATAAAAGTTGGAGTCCGTCCATCCCCCCCACCCATGCAAGTTCACCTGCATACTCTTTTTTGTTCTTTAGAACAGCTGAAATCCTGGAAGAGGAGGAGGGAGGCATCAGGAGGTATGAAGGAGAGAGCAGCTCTGCACCAGTAAGCAAAGCTTTTCATTTACTCTCAATTTTGAGTAGCTGCACACTTGGGCTCAACAAATGAACTTCTAATGTTTCTCATTATCTAAAGCTCTACATCCTCGTTTCTGACACTGTTTATTTCAGCTTTGGTGACCCCTTGACTCAGCAACTATAGTCATATTCCCTTTTAACTAAGTCTCCAGGACTTGCTGTCCCATTGTCATGATAATGTCATTGTCCACACAAAGGAAAGGGATCAAGAACTAAGGTACCAAACTCATAGAAAAAGAGATCGGATTTGTGATTGAGGGTGGGAATTGGTGATCAAAAGGTCAAAACTTCCAGTTATAAGATAAATAATTACTAGGGTTGTAATGTACAACATGGTGACTATAGTTACCACTGCTGTGTGATATATAGGAAAGTTGCTAAGAGAATAGATCCTAAGAGCTCTCATTACAAAGAGAAATTTTTTCTTTTTTTTTTCCTTTTCTTTTTACCGTATCTAAATGAGATGATGGATACTAACTAAACTTATTGTGGTAATCGTTTCACAATATATGTAAGGCAAACCTTTATGCTCTACACCTGAAATTCATATAGTGATGTATGTCAATTATATCTCAATAAAACTGGGGGGGGGAAGAACTAAGGTATAAGTGCAGGCCCTCCACAACCAGTTCAACTGACCCCATCTCTTATCAACAGAGTGATTAAGAACTGCTTTTCAGAAAATCTGCAGTCACATAGCTAGAGCACGCACAGAAGAAATCTTGACCTGAAATGACTGCAGAACCAAACATCCTCCTTCCCACCCAACCCAAAGACCAGGACACGACCAGAACTTGACAGTTGGATTCCTATCAGAAGCGAGGGTTCCCTCATTCAGGAAGATCCAGTGTTAAAATTCCTTCCCCACCTCATCAAAAATGGTTAGCACCCTATCGTAAAAGCTAAGAACCTCATAATAAATGTTTAGAACCCTGTCATAAATGTTTAAAACCTTACCATAGGGGCAGGCCACGTGGCCAAGTGGTTAAGTTCACGCACTCTGCTTCAGCAGCCCAGGGTTTCACCAGTTCAGATCCTGGACATGGACATGGCACCGCTCATCAGGCCATGCTAAGGCGGCATCCCACATGCCACAACCAGAGGCGCTCACAACTAGAATATGCAACTATGTAGGGGGGGGGGGGGGCTTTGGGGAGACAATAAAATAAATAACTAAAACATTGGCAACAGTTGTTAGCTCAGGTGCCAATCTTTTTTAAAAAAATTTTATTTATTTATCAGGTGCCAATCTTTAAAAAAAAAACAAAAAACAACCTTACCATAAATGTTTGAAGCCCACCAATCAAAACCTACCCTGCCAGTGTTTCCATGTGCCAGCCTGTTCTCCCAAACCTCTTAAATTTTTCCCCAAATCCTGAATCGGGGAGACAGAATCTGAGGGCATATGCCCCCTGTCTCCTGCAGGGCAATCTTGCAGAATAAAGCTGATCTCTTTTCCCAAAGGCTGGTGCCATAATTAACTGGCTGTTACGTGCATGGGGCAAGAGAACCCCAATTTTGTGTAGTAACAAAGGTACCCAGTAGAGGAATCTTATAACAGAGCCCAGATGAATTCTTATGTGGTAATTGCAAATGCCCTAGAGAATGGTGACTTCTGAAATGGATACTAAGTCACAAGAGAAGTATGTAGTTGAGGAGAACTGTTGCCCCGAAGCTAAATAACCTGCGTGTATGGATACCTTTCCCTTGAGATGATGGCCACTGGGAAAAAAAGAGAGAGAAAAAGAACTAAGGTACCAATCAGATGGTTTGTTTCAATCCTACCTCTCATCACTAAGCCTCCAACATTCATTAACAGGTTGGACAATGGGGGATCCTAACTCCTTCCCACTTCCCCATTTGGGCAAGAGCGTTCCCTACTGGATCCTAGGAAGTCTTCTCATATTCCCTAACCTGGCTTGTGTGGGCCGTCATCCTTTCTCTTCTAGAAATCCTATCCTAATCTCCCAAACTGTCAAGCACTGTGCAGGATCTGACATTTGATCCTACTTACAAACTAACAAGTTAGCTTGTTATTGTTTCATGGATCCTGGCGGAAGACACAAGGCTGCAGAATCAGAGACAAGGCCCTTTATTATTCACTGTAAAAGTAGGAGCGAGAGTGTCTGTATGGTGCTTGTGCCAGTCCCCATGCACCCAAGTCCCATGGGAGCAATGCAAAGGGACCATCATGGGTGCCTGCACGCACAGTGGATGTGTTGAGACACTGAGCTTAGGGGATTCACTGCTTTTATAAAAAGCGGAAGTGAGCTTGCTCTTTGGGGTAAGACAGTGTGGCCCTTGAGGTGAAAAATGACTAGGGTAAAGAGTGGCTAGGGCCTTCCCCAGCAAGAATGTGCAGGGACCCACACAACCCATGGTGAATTGCCTCTCCCAACAGATACAAGCCAAGAGAAAATATTGTAAATCACATATATGGCAAAGGATTTGTATCCAGAATATAAAAAGAACTCTCAAAACAACAGTAAAAGAAAAACCCAATTTAAAAGTGAGCAAAAGACTTGAACAGATGCTTCACAAAAGAGAATATACACATGGAAAATAAACACATGTAAAGATGTTCAGTATCTTTCTATTAAGAAAATTCAAATTCAAACCACCATTAGATACCACTACAGGTTTTCAGATGGTCATCTTCTCATTGTAGCCTCACATGATGGAGAGCAGAGAGAGAGAGAAAGAAAGTTCTCTCCTATTTCTTCTTATAAGGTCACTAATACCATCATGAGGGCTCCACCCTCATGATGTAATTACCTCCCAAAGGCCCTTCTAATACCATCACACGGGGGATAAGAGTTTCAACATATGAATTTTGGGGACATACACACACAAAGTCCATAGTAATACCTACTAGAATGGCTAAAATTAAAAATACTGACAATACCAAATGCTGACAAGGATGTGGAGCAACCAGAACTCTCCTATATAGCTAATAGGAATGAAAATGGTACAGCCACTCTAGAAAACAGCTTAGCAGTTTCTTATTGAGTTATGCATACACTTACCATATGACTCAGCAATCCCATTCCTAGGTATTTACCCAAGTGAGTTGAAAACTTATGGTCCCACAAAAACTTGTACATGTAATACATGTAACAGCTCAATTCATAATTGCTAAAAACTACAAAAAAACCAAATATTGTTCAATGAGTGAATGGATAAGCAAACACTGGTACATCCGTACAATGGAATAGTACTTGGCAATAAAAAGGAATGAAATATTGATATACTTAAAAATTTAGGTGAAAATCAAAGGCATGCCAAGTGAAGAAGCCAGTCTCAAAGGTTACATACTATGTGATTTCATTTATATGACCTTCTCAAAGGATAAAACTGGAGTGATGGCGAGATCAGTGGTTGCCACAGGGTAGTGATGGGGGGAGGGTGTAACTTTAAAGAGATTACAGAAGGGAGTTTTTTGGAGAGTGATGCAACTATTGTGTAACAAGACTGTTAAAATTCATGGAACTGTGTTCCCTTCTCCCCCAAAAAACCCTACCATTCCCAGCTTCCCTTACCACTAAGTTGTAGACATATGACTTAGGTTTATGCCATTGTGCTAGGCTTTGATTTGGAACTAAGTTAAATGTGAAAAGCGGCAAGGCATGGGGGCATCCACATTCTTCATGTGCAGCTGCAGAGTCAGATCCTGGGATCAATGCTAGTAGCAGCCTCTTCTCATGGTAGTAGCAGATGAAACGTGGTTCTGAGTTCTCCCTCACCTCTCCACCAGAGTTGGTCCAAGAAGCCCAGCATAGAGTCTCTTCCACTACCTTTCCAAGATTCCGTAACATACCTAATATACATGTAATAAATTTATGCTAATTTAAACTAGTTAAGAGTGGATTCTGTTGTCTGAAAGCAAGAACACTGATGGATATATTTATGGATGACTGATGGTACTATTCAATTCTCAGCCCATGGCTTGCTTCTCAAACATACCATTTGATGATAACAATCAGTTATTAGCCATGACAAGCAACCATTTTAAGAGAGGAACACCTCAATGTCCCTTTAAAATAGATAAAGGAGGAGCTGTGAGCCCTTAAATGGCCAAGTACTCCATAAGGATTCCTTGGCACTTGAAGTGGTAAAATACTAATTCCAAATAGATTGGTCAGTTGATTGCAGAGAAGGCCATGACAATTCCTCCTCTCCCTGGATGTGCAGCCCTTTGCACTGGGACTTCTACATACCTTCCATCAAGAGGTGGAGTCTTTTCCTCCACCCCCTTGGATCTGGGCTAGCCTGGGACTTCCTTTCACCTATAGAATGTAGTGGAGGGGATATTGCGGCAATTCTGAGCCTAGTGAAGGGGCCTTATAAGCTTCCACTCTTGTTCTCTTGGAACGCTGGGACCTGCATATCAAGAAGCATGGGAACTACATTTCCTGGAAAGCTTTGAAATAAATATGCTCTTGAGCCACAGTGCAACCAGAGCTTCTGATCATGAGGCGAGACCAGGCGTGACTGCTGCCCCCCTCCAAAGCTACCCTGGAAAATACTGACTTGCTATCTGGATCTGTCACAAAGGCCCAATGGTGGCTGGGCCTGTGCTACCCAGGGCCACACATTGCTGGCATCTGGGCAGTGACTCAGAGTTTTGAAAAAGGGGAGAGAGGAGTTGGTGAACCCCATCTTCATATAAGCCATCCACAAGCCATCTCAGGGCAGCAGGTATAGGGGTGCGTCTGTACTCACTCCAACACACATTTTCCAGACATCTTATTGCCATTTGCTGAATTCTTGCTTCCTGTCAAAGCTGTCTTCTATGTTTACTCTGACAAGAACTCTGTTGTATAAAGGCGTGCATGAGTAGACAGAGGCGAGGTGAAGGAAGGTGTACCCATGGTGGTCAACCTAGGCCCTGCCCTCACATCCCACCAGAGGCAGCCCTACCCCTACATCCCACCAGGGGTAGACCTGCCCTCACATCCCACCAGAGGTAGACTGCCCTCACATCCACCACAGGCAGGCTTGCCCATCTTGGTCCACGAGGTCCCGTCTGTTTTGTCTCGAGGACTTTACATCAGCATCATATCCCACTGAAGCCTCATGGTCTACTGACAAAGATTCTCTCCTTGACCAAACTCTAGCCAGGCTCCTCTGAGCCCTCTTCTCACTTACGCCTCAACGTTGGTCCATAAAGAAGCAAACAAACACTAACACAGTCTCTAGCAGCTCAAGGCCTCATCCCTAGGATGACCATACTCCCCCTTTAAGTACCTGCGTGAGAAAACTCAAGGCTGCCAAAAGAATTTACTATTTGTTCCAACCAACACCTGAAGATAGGGCCCCTGTCTCCCAGGCTCTGTAGGAGTGTGGGGCCTAACTTTGATAGGTACCAGTTAATAAACCCAGATGTGTTTCACATGGACCGACTCCCCTCACCTTACTTCCTGCTTTTTGTGATTTTTCACTTTCCTGACTCTACTGAGCCCCCATTTATTCCCCATCCAATTCCTTCATTCGCCCTTTAAGACACCCAGTCACCTCTGTACAAAGGGAAGGTCAGTTCATGCTGGACTCTTCCCTCTTTCAATAGTGTTTTACTGATTAAAATCTGTCCTTAGGGCACTTCAGTGTTTGGCTTTGTTTATCTTTGACACTACTGCCAAGAGTTATATGTATACAAATCTGCTGCCACTGTGTCATTCAAGTGGCATGAAGAAGGCATATCATAAAGGAAAAATGAATACACTTGATGCACTAATGGAGTGGGATTGTGGCCTTGTTTTCATTCCTGATACAGCTACTTCCTTTGCTGTTGCTATGAAGTTATTTGAAGTGAATTTTTTTAAAAAAAATTATAGGTGTGAAAAAGCATGTCCTCCTTAGTCAATACTTCCAGACCCAATGCCAGTCTAGGATGACAGAGCCGGTCTTGAGCATAATGAATGTTGAAGGTGCTGTCTAGAAGGTGGAGTTAACCTTCCAGAGCTCACCTTGTTTCCCGACTACTCAGGAATTCAAGGAAAGGCAGTGACAGGAAAGGGTTATGGGGGATGTATTTTAGAGGCCGAAGGCTTCCTCACTCATTATAAGCTTTCCACAATGAGATTGTGCGCACTGCGTTTATGATCACAGATTTTCAGGCTTGAAGCCTCCCACCTGTGAGTCTGTGTAAGTTGGAAGGAGAGTCCAGGGCTTCTGCTCAGGGGCTTGGGGTGATTGTTTCTGTCTGACCATCCCTCATCACAAGCAGTGGCTTATCTTGGTGTACCCCTGTATAGGGTGTGTGTGCGTGTGCGTGTGACGGTGTGAGCATGTACCCATACTGGGCCTGCTGCACTGGTATCTGCTTACGTGGTGAGGTAGGGAACAGGCGTCCTACTAGTACAAGGCCACCTCAGCAATTCACAGTTGCCATCCCAGAGAGAATGGCATAGGAGTTGAGTGTGCTCTTTACAAGATGTAGGACATCATCATTATGGCAGCAAGCTTCTTGTCAGTGTCCCTTTACCCCCCATCCCAGTTCACAAAAGAAGAAATGGTAGCTGATGAGTGAGCATAAGGGGGAAAAAATGTTTAACTTCATCAGTAACCGAAGAACGTGGCCCTTATTGTCTATCACCCACTATGCTGTGTCTTTCCTCTCTAACACCTTGTCCAACCCGTAACTACCAGTTTATCAGTTTCCTTTGTTTTTGGCACGCCCCATCTCCCTAGAACTTGAGACTTGGGAGAGTAGAATAATCTCTGTCTTATTCTCTGCTGGGTTCCCAGTGTACGGAGTATGACAACAAATCAATGCTCAAAATATATTTCTTTTACATTTGATTGGTGAAGAGGTACAATCTAAAACAACTATGATGTAACATGTTTCCTGTCAAATTGGCAAGGATTTTAAAAGATAAGAACAGCGTTGCAAATGACAGGGTCAAGGCAGCATTCTCTCACGCTTCTGGGGAGAGTGTAGTTGTTGCCATCTTTCTGGAAAGCAACTTAGCAATATGTGTCCAAAACCTAAAAGGATTACATTGCCATTGAGGCAGCAATTCCTCCTCTAGTCATTGATAATCTAAGCTAAGGGGCTTATCAATGGTATTGAAGGGGAACAGAATTTGCCAGCGCAAAATATGCCTCTTTGGCTTATTGATTATTTGGGGCTGATTATTTTTGAGAGTCTGCAGACACAGGAGAAGCTCTGAAGACCAAATAGAAGTTATCCTTTTGTAAGAGACATTTACATTTATAAGGGAATCTCCATTTGTAAGGGTGTCCCCCTCTCTGTACCAGAAAAAGGAGATGATTAATCTCTAGCAACTCTTATCGATGGAGAAGGCAAGGACTTAAATCTGCATAATGACCTCACCCTTGTTTACGGTGCTTTTCCTGGTCTTCTCCCATGACTGGCTCCCAACATCGTCCTTTGTCTTTAGTTGAAGATGGTATTTAAGATGATGGCTTGTGACGTTTGGGGGAATTTCTTAGTTTTCCTAGGTCTCTCCCATATATACAGGAAGCACACATGTTGTTAAACTTGTTTGTTTTTCTCCTGTTGATCTGTCTTTTATTACAAGGTGAGGGGTCTCAGCCAAGAACCTAGAAGGGTACAGGGAAAATTATTTCTCCTCCCCTACAGTATGCCCCAAAATATAACCACAATGAAGTATACTGTCCATGATTTTTGTAATAATTAAACATCAGAAAATAATGCCATAGAAGAACATATAACACTTAGGAAAGATCTTTACAGGATTTTGTTACAAAGAAGAAATAAGATAGTATGTAGAGAAATACTCCATTTAAAAATTTTATTTACATTTAGGTAGAGGAGAAAACTAACGTAAACAAAGTGCCATAATGTTCTGAGTGGTTGTCTGAGGTACAGGATATCAGGTGATTTTTATTTTCTACTATTGGCTTATCTATATTTTCCAAACGTTCCACACTTTTGTAGTAAGAGGCAATTCGAATTTACTAAACTAGAGCAGCTTTGCCCCCTGGTGGCTGATTCAGTAATTGTCGGCCTTTAGTCTGAAGGAGGAATGTTACCCACTGAAAACGAAGAGAAGATACTACTGCAGGCTTTAATCCCAAGGCTGAACTTTCAAGATTCATAAGTCCTTTAGTAGGACAAGTGTTTGTGTCCTAGAGGAGCGATCTTTTGGAATTCTAGCAGTTATCTTTGACCATATGATGACAGTATGCTCTCAGCTGCCGTGAGACATAGAGAAACACCAACAGCAGGAAGAGGAAAATGGGTTCCAGGATCAGCTGGTCGCTTGTGGCAGGGCCTCTGCAATCAGAGGGCTAAAGAGGGCAGGCAATTGGAATTGGGGTGGGGGCCTTGGGGTTGGAGAAGAGGGGGGACCCACTGAAGTGAGAGTTACAGGGCAAAATGGATTTAGTGACTGGCTGTGGGGGACTAGTAAGAGGGTGAACTTGAAAAGGACTTGGGATGGATAAGTGGGAAAAGATGGTGCAACCAGCAAGAGGGCCAAAAGGAGCAGAGTCAGAGAAGTAAGGAGCTCTGGTCCAGGCCAGCAGCCGCTGAATCCAGCCAGGCAGCCTTCTTGGGGACACAATCTCCCTTATCACGATGTCAGGGCACCCTCTCCCCATTTCTTAGGGCTTCAGATTTTACTAGGATCCCTGAAGAAACTGGAAAATTTCCAAAAACAATGGTTTTCAAGCTTTCTGTGAGTGGCGTCCTACCTGACTACGATTTTAGGGACCTCTTCAACCTCAACTCCTAATGCACAGTTTCGTGTGAGGGTCTCCGATCAGCTCCAATGTGTGGTGGAATGGAAGGGCCTGGAGCACCCATACCGTATATCTACTGTTTAATACGTTGATTTTATGACTTGCTGTTTTGGCGTGGCCATTTCCCCATATCTTTATAGAGGCTTTGAAAACAGGATGAATTTTTGTTTTGTTTTGCTGAATGTGTATTCTGGCTGATCCTTTTCTCTTTAACTACTGGCCCCATGGATGAGTATTTATTTTTGTTTTTAGGCTTGTTGCTGCTCATATCTGCTTGTCAGAGAACCTAAGTAGCCACTGTGCCTCACCTGATGGAAGGCAAAGCAGTATCAAAGGTTTTCATCCTAGAAGCAGGGAGCCCATAAGGCTTTGGCACCTGCAGGAAGCCACCCTGATTGCAGGGCTTCTGGCACTTTCCAGCCTACTGCTACATATAAATCATCGATAAACATGAGATTGCAATTAAGAAGAAACAAAGCACTTTGAATGAGAGACAGCCGAAGAAAAACAGCCCAATCAAACCTGAAAGGGCCTCAGATATTGAAAATGTGCGTTAGTCTGAGAAAGGAATGTACTGCTCCACTCATTTTGCAGACCTAGAATGTAAAACTGATATCTTGCATATGTTTAAAGAAATAAGAGAATACTGGAAACATGAACAAGGAATAAAGGGCTACCAAAAATGATCAGATTTCTTCTTTCTCTTCTCTCACTGAAAGATTCAGTCCAAAAGCAATTAGGTGAGGCCAAGCAATGTAGGTATTTGTGTTGGAGGAGCTAGGGTGACCCTGCGTTACGTGATGTCAGAGCTTGAGCAGGGTGAGCAGAGCAGCCACGTAGGGGAATGGTGGTGGTGATGGTGTAATGTAGTGTCAGAGCCCAGTTAGGGTGAGGAGAGCAATTTCATCGGAGAGAAGAAGAATAGCATTGGCCCAGGATTTTAGAACCTGAGGGGATGCTGAGGGTATCCATGCAGGGAGGTGGCCTGGCATGGTGTCTCAGGATCTGACTGCAGTAAAGAGGGCAGCTACATGGGTTGGGAAGTAACTGTTACAGGTCAAATTGTGTCCTACCAAAATTCATATGTTGAAGTCTCCTGTAGACTGAATGTTTGTGTCACCCCCAAATTCATATGTTAAATCCTAACACCCAATGTGATGGTATTTGGAGGTAAGGCCTTTGGGAAGTTATTAGGTCATGAAGGTGGAGCCCTCTAGAATGGAATTAGTGCCCTTAAAAAAGAGGCCCCAGAGAGCTTCCTTCCCCCTTCTGCCATGTGAAGACACAGTGAGAAGACAACTGTTTGTGAACCAGGAAGTGGGTCCTCATCAGACAGTGAATCTGCCAGTGACTTGATCCTGGACTTCTCAGCCTCTAGAAGTACAAGAAATAAATGTCTGTTGTTTATAAACCACCCAGTCTACGGTATTCTGATATAGTAGCTCGAATGGACTGACAAAGTTCTAACCCCCAGTACCTCAGAATGTGAACTTATTTGGAGATAGGATCGTTGCAGAGGTAATCAAGTTAGGATGAGATTGAGGGTGAGCCCTAATCCAATATGACTGGTGCCTTAATGAAAACGGTAAATCTGGACACAAAGATACATACATCTAAAGCCAAGGAGAGCGCCAGGGAACAGATTCTCCCTCATAACTTTTAAAAGGAATCAACCCTGCCCACACCTTAATTTTGGACTTCTAGCCTCCAGAACTCTGAGACAATAAATTTCTGTTACTTCAACTACTCAGTTTGTGGCACTTTGTTACACCAGCCCTAATAAACAAATACAGTAACCCAGCACAGGGTTTTGGAGCCTGAGCTCTGTAGGAAGGGAGCCCACACAGTGGGGGGGGGGGGGGGGGGGGG
>NC_060276.1:16339925-16413220 GCF_021613505.1 Equus quagga
TTGATGTAAATGGAGCCAACAACTGTCCAAATGCCCTTCAGCCTACCTGAACGTGATTACATGTGACAGGTTGACATTGATCTACACTGGGGTTTTTTTCTTCTCTCTTTTTCATAATTAGGTAAGGCTCAAGGAAAGTGCTAGATGTGTAAAGTTAGAAACTGATGACCATACTGTTTATGGTGAAAGCGGGTGACCAAATCTAGCCTAGGACAATGCTTGGAGACGGCTTTTCTGTCTCCAGTCCCCTGTCACTACACTTTGTTCTGTCAATTAGCACTCTGTGCAAAGGCCAGGGAGTCATGGTCGCTTAGAGGGTGGTGACACTGTAGGGCCACACGGCGTAGACTGCGGCCACCCTACGCCTCTTCGTTGTGGCCTTCCTTTGCTCAAAGATCTGATCATTCCTGTCATCTGACACAGTCTTTGATTTAATGGGCAAAAATCCAGGAATAATTAAGACAATAATAGAACACACCCAACAAGAAAAACACGCCGTGTTTAAAGAAGAAATCCCAGCAGCATTGAAGGCAGTGGCTCTGCGTCTTCGAAATCAAAAGCAACAGCCATCAAGGACTTGCTAAGCTCCTCTTTGGCAGAAAGGAAAAATTTACAAATCCATTCTGCCTTTTCCCGGTGAGATCATGGGAGTGGGAGAAGTGAAGATTTGAAATTTTTTCCCAAAGTTCTAAGTTTTGCAAAGAACCATATTTTATTATGACTAATTTCATAAAGTAAAATAAAAATTACCAAAGGGCACTATCTGTTTTGTTTAATCTGACAGTAGGGCAAGCATTATTCTATTATCACTGCTCACTGCTAGCCTTTGCTTGAACCCTGAAAAAAAGCCTTTACAAATAACACACTGGAAGCTTCATAACATGATTTCAGTTGTTTTCTTTCTGTTAAATCTGTAACTCTATCCTGATTTTCTCTCTCGGAAGACTTCTGGATATTTACAACATAAGGAAAGTCTTGTTTCCCTAACACAAGGCCTTCATGAAAAACATAATCATAAAAGGCTTTTCTCTTGAAAATCAAAATGCTAAGTTCTAGAAATTGTCTTTACAATTTAAAAAAGAACCTTCAATTCAACTCGTTTCCCTAGTATCTATTTCCAAAGATTCCTTCGCAGTTGCTTTTCAGAAAACACTTTCCAAAAATGATCCCAAATACCTTGTTATGCGGAACTTCCTTGCCGAATATCTCCAGGCTAGAGCTAATTTATTTTTCTCAGCTGCGCCTTCAGATCCTTCAGAGCTGTTGCTAAACTTTCCTCCCTCGGCTGACTATAATTATTTCTTATCAAGGTAATTTCTGAATGTTTCGTGGGAGAAAATAGGAAGAAGAACCATGTGCTGTTTTCCTGAAAACACCCGCTTTGAAACAGCATTTCAGAAATGACCAAAAACAATTGATGGTGTGCATTTCGTTTTGGGGGTTCCTTCTTGCCCAGTGAGAAGTTGCCTGACTACCAGTTGGAGGGCCTCCCTGACACCCCGCTAGTGAGGGGAGGTGCTGTTAAGTTGGGAAGGGCCTATTCAAACGAGAAGCCATTTGCAGAATCAGGGTTTACTTTAGAGGTCCTAAGAAAATCCTTGAGACATCATTTTTGAAAAATATTTGAAGATTGTTCACTTGAGTAAATACTTAAGCCGGCCCTCCCTCACTCTCTGCGGCCTGTAGCCATATTACTCATCCTCAAAGAATTCATCAATATTCAACTGGCTCTCTAATTTGCTGATGTAGCAAAAAGAGTTTAATAAAGAAAGCTGTTGCAATTTTTCTTTAGAGGACGTGCCACAAACTCAGCTTTTATCTTATAGTGCTGGAATCTTCCGCCTTTCCACTAATCTAGGTAGGGAAATGAGTGCTTACACGCTGTTAGATCAACCCAAGCAAATTTCCCCAGAAAATTCTTTCACCCCAAGGACTCTGGAGCTTTATAAATGATCTATCTGAGGATTTAGACGCTTGTTCAGTCACGCCTGACAGCCTGGCAAACTTTCAGCCCTGTCCACGAGGAGTTTTGAAGACTTTAATAGGGAAATGGTAGTTTAGTAATAAGTTTTTAGCTCCCACCGAACCCATACAAGTCACTGCAATTTTAAAAGCTTTTCTGAAAATCAAATCTTGGTCTGTAAAATCTTTTTGGTTAATTTTTTAAAACAGCTTCGCAGACCCTGGAAGACTCGACTCTCCCTCCCCTCACCTCCAAAAAAAAGAGAGAAAGAAAAAGCTGCAGACGCCAGCGAAAGGCCACGCAGCACTTGCAACGCCGCCGTGGGCTGCGAGGTCGCCCTTGAAAAGAAATTAAGGCTTTACATCAGATCTACAGAAACATCACAGTAAAATGCATGCGAGAGTTAAGTAGTTCAAGAAACTCGAGCGCCGAGTATGGTGGAATCCGTGGTTTTATTTTTGTATACTGATTTCGTGTGTGTGTGAGTATGTGTGTGTGTGTGTGTGTGTGTGTGTCACTGTTACTATTTTCTTTCGACACCTGATTTTTTTTCCAGCGCCCGCGCGCGGTTCTCCACGACCCCGCGCGCAGGGCGCAGGGCGCAGGCCGCGACAGCCTCGGCCTCCCTCCCGGAGCGCGGGGCACACGGGCCGCAGCGGCGGCGTCAGGCGCAGGGCTCAGCTCCTCGCGGCCCACCGGTTTCCTCGCTCGCCCGCGGCGCAAGCACAGCCGAGCAGACCGAGTGGAGTCAGACCCCGAGCGGCTGAGAGCCGCCAGGGAAGCCCCCTCCCCGGGCGAGCGCGCTCGGCAGCTCCGCAGCGCTGCGCGCCTGGCTGCCCACCTGCCCCGAGATCCGCGGGGCCTCTCCTGGCCTGCGTCCCGTGCCCGGGGCTGTGGCCCCTGTAGGCCAGCGCTACCCACTGCTCTTCCTGTCCAGAACCCGCTCGATTTGAGCCCTGCTTGTTCGCAGATTTGTCCCACCCGGGACAGGGAAAGAGAAAGAAGCTGCGCTCATTTTCTTAGCGTTCAGGCGCTATGTTATAAGAGATTTCTCGCAAAATTTTTATGACATTTTGCAAATATACAGGAAAGTTGACAGAATAGTACAATGAACGTCCGTTTACCCCACCCCCCACCTAGATGTAACAACTGTTAACATATTGCAACACTTGGTTCCTCTCTCTCTCTCTCTCTCAGAATGTGTGCCTGTGTGCGCTGCGTCATTTGAAAATTGCAGACATGGTGACATTTCACCTCCACACTTCAGCATGCATCCTCGAAGTCCAGGGACAGCCTCCTACTTACCTTCAATACCATTCTCACACATAAGAAAATTAACTCTTCGCCCCTAATAGACACTAGCATCCAGAAGAAGGGCTCGTTTACCTCCTGTTTCCCCATTTCAGTCTTAAAATCAGTTTCCCTTCTTGGACTGAGACAAGTGTAGACAATTGTTCTCTCCCTCCGTGCTATGTCCCCCTAAAGCGGATGGCCAGCACGTATGGGGCTCGCCTCATCCCACAGGCCTCTCTCCCTGAGAGCTTGGCAGGCTGGCGAGGGCAGCGGAGTCCCGACAAGTCTGGACTCAAACGCGTGGGGAGAGCGCTACACTCACGCGGTCCGAGGCTCCCTGTCTCCTCCCCAAACCAATTCAGGTACCCCAGGAAGCACAGCGTGAGAGGCTCCGCTCAGCCACCGTGCTCCCTCCCGGCAGCTCAGAGGGCACCGCGAGGGGACGGGTGGGCGTGGGGTGGGGTTCAACGTGTGGCTCTCTGGCTGCGCGCTGCGCTAACTTGTGCCCTTGGCTTTGCCATTTTCCATTCTCTCTTCTCCGTGAACCCCCGCTATTCGGCTCTGTATGGACTATTCTGGGCGCCCTGTGTCCCTCTTGGCCCTTCCCGGCTGTGGACCAAGGCTGTGGCGTCGAGCGCCTGCACAACCCCCGCTTCCCTCCCGCTCCCTCTGTTCCCCTCCCCCCTTCCGCCCCCGGAGAAGCCCGGGGAAGGGGGGGGAGCGGGAGCACCGCGTGGCCACGCCCCCGGAGCCGGCTTTTTCTAGGGCCGCTCCAGGAGCCTCTCCGCTGGCTGCCCCGCTCGCCTCCCCGGGTGCGCACGGCTCCGACCCCGCGCTCCGCTCCGCCTCCGCCACGCCGCTCTCCGAGCTTCGGCTGCAGCCAGCCCCAGAGCGCACCCTCCACCCGCCACCCCGGCCCCCGGCCCTGGCTCTCTGCGCCCAGCGCTCGGTCCCCGCGGCTGGTGCCCGGCCCCTCGCGCCCCGCGACCCCGCCGCCTCCCACGTCCCAGCCCGCTTCCCGCCCGGGCCCCGCTCTCCCGCTGTCTGTCCGCGTCTCCCCGCCCGCCTTCCTTCCTCCCTCTCTTTTGCTCGCTTGCCGCTTGTTCGCTAGCTTTCAGTCTCGGCGAAACAGCTTCGCAGGAAAATCCCAGAAACCTTTGCAAAAAGCTGACAATGAAATTTAAGAAGTTCTTCGATTTCGGCGCCATTTTCGAGTGGAGCGAGAGGTGACATGAGATTTTTTAAAAAGGGACTTGTTGGCTGGCGTTTTTCCCGATAGGAACGTTGGTTACGGTGGACTGAAAAAAATCTGGTGACAATGCTGAAAAAGTTCCGTGTGGCTTTGGGATTGGAAAGCATGTTTGGGGGCCGGGGTGCGGGCGAAACAGACCTTGAAAGTGTTTAGCACAGGAGTGCGGCCGGGAAAATTCTTAGGAAACGGGCAGGAAAAAAGCTAACAGGGAGGGGCGGGGAGAGAAAACTGAGTAAGGGGCAGTGACCGACTGTCAGCCTCGCCAGGGTCGGGAGCGACTGGTTTTGACAAACTGTAAATGGACTTTTCACGGCTCTTATTTGCAAGCGGTAAACTATGTCTTGGAAATAAATGTGTGATTAATTTTGCACTGTCTTTTTCCCAATTAAAACTTTCAAGGTTGTTTAGTTTTCCCTGTAGGAGTCTTGACATTGGGAAGGTTTGGCACCAATGCGCCGAGGGAAGGTACATGGTGTGTTTGGGGCGTGGGGAAGAAGGCATCTGCGAAATTAAGACAAAACGTTGTAAAATATGAACAGAGGAAGAGGCGGATTCTTTGGCTCTTAAATGATGTTGCCAAACAGTTCTATTCAGAAGGGATGGGTGGGGCTATGGGCAACTCGAAAGTATCGATTCTTTGTCTTTTGTATCAGCGACCGACCCTCTCCTGAAGTGACAAGACGCCTCTTTGTAATCTCTTTTCGTAAGTAAATTTCAGTCTAAGGGGAAATCCATAAACTAGGGGAGCGAGATGGCTTTTTCAGAATGTAAATCGTTGTACTGTCAGTGGGAGTGGAGAAAGGGGGATTAAGCGAAAGGTACAAACGAATTCGATTCCAGTGAGTTTGTAAACTGGAAAGGACCTTCGCCTTTGATACGACTGCTAGTTCGAATGAACTTTTGTTTTTTTAAGTAGTCAACTAAGGAACGTGAAATTAGGGATGACTTTAACATCTGATGTGACGGTTCACATATTTGTGTGGAACATAAATATTTCATTGGGAGAAGGTTGTGGAGTTTTAAAGTCTGTACGTTTGCTAAACATGTTTTTTTTTCTTTTTAAGGGCAACCAAGGACGTTTTTCTCCATTAATCCCAAAAGTCAATGTAAAAGTTGTTTGTAAATAGCATAGCCAGAACAAGATGGAATTTAGAGACCCTTAATTGTGTGTCCGAATTTAGGGAGTGGGGTTTTCATTATTAATAACTTACCATGACATAAATAGTGTATTTGGTATCACTGGAACTCAGTCTGGTGTTAGGAATTTTGTGCTTAGTCTCATTAAATACTCTGCACATTTTATTAACTAATAAATACACAACATCCATTGTACTGGTTTTGAAAAACCTACATAATTTTTAAATGAACCAACACACTCAGCATACTTGAATACTTCGTGTCTGTTATTTGTGTTGAAATGCAATTGAACCTTCAAAACCATTAGAGTTTTGTGCTGGTTTAGTTGTTTTAACCTTTAGGTTTGTGATTGACGGTTACAGGGTAGTTTCTTTTATGCTTAATTGAATATTTCGTTTAAACAGTGGAGGGGGATGCCTGGAACTTAACTGCTAATGTGTGTCCATTTTCAAAAGGGAGAAGTAGTATCTAATGAGTTAATCATTAAGGAGTATGCACAGGGCCGGCCATTTCAGGACATGCAAGAGTTTCTGTGGAGCTGCTCCAGACAGGAAGGAGTGACTTGACATCAAGCATTTAAACTTTTTGATTTATGTTTCGATTGGTGACATTGAAAGGTATAAATTATTTATAAATAAGTTTGAGTAACCACTTTCATCTGTAAACAACCAGATATTTCATCTAGGGACAGTTGTCTCTCATTCTTTGATAACTTTAAAAAGAACTCAAAGCAGGGCGTTTGCTGTAGGAATGAAGGACTGACAGTTAAAGAGACGACGGGTCTCTATTTCCCGGCTATCTCCTATGTTAGAATCAGCTAAAGCTGCCAGGGACGTGCTGGTGATCTCCTTTAAGTCAATAAATGAAAAGTTTTGTGGGGCTTTTTTAATGGGGACATTGAGTGAGACTTATGATTTATAATATGCAGCAGGAAGAAGTTTCACTAAGATTTTGAAGCTGGCAAGAGTGATCCAGATGTTGCCAAACTGCCTCAATTTATTTTTATCTTATTCTTACTTTAAGAGGTAAGATTCTTTCCCACCCTAATTCCTATCTCCCACCCCTCTGCTTTTCACCACTACACTTTTGCAAGAGTCATCCTTTGGGGAAAAAAAATTGAGAGCCACACCCTTCGCTCCACCTGCCGACCCTGGAAATCAAACGAAGTTCTACAAAGGACGTCCATCTGGAAGGAGACGTCTCAGTTATCCGTTTTACTTTATTCCCCGCCATTGGGCGGGGCAGGACTGGGCTTCCTTCCAGTCACCATGTCTTTCTCCACCTGCAGGTACTCCAGAGCGATCCCCCTTCGTTGACTCCGAGGGGATGCAGCAGCAATTCATGTTTTGAAGTGATTTAAACGGTTCAAAACGTGAGGCGCTGCTATACCCCCTCGCGGGGAAGTTGGAAGGTGGGGTTCTGCTGGACGTGTGCTCCTGCGAGGCGCCCGCTCCCAAGGCCAGCTCAGGAGCAGGTAGGTGCGCTGGGGCTTCGCTTTCCCTCTTCTCCCCGCGCCCTTCCTTGCCCACGAGGCGCGGCCACGGTCGAGGGAGGGTGCCACTGCGGGGAGGAGGGGGGGCGGGGGGGGAGGGGGCGGGTGGGGTACTTGGGGCGGTCGGGGGGCCGCGCGCAGGCGGTGCCCGCCCAGGAGGGACGCGGTGCCCCGCACTCAGCCGTGCCCTAGCAGCGGGAACAGTACTGCAGTGGGCGATCGGTGCTCTGGAGTATTGTTCCTGCTGCCCGGGCAAGGCTGGGACTTCCGCACGGGCCCACCCACCAGGTAAGTGCTAATCCAGCGCCTGCAGTGTCGAGCCCCCGGCCTAGCGCGTTTGTCCTCCATCAGAAGCTTGCCCGTCTTTGAATATGTACATGGGTGTGAAAGATGCTTCGTTTTAGCACCCCTTTCCCTGCCCAGGAAAAGTTTAAACGATTGGAAAAAATCCCTTCCTGATCACTTAGAATGCCACCCACACGACGAAAACCAAGACAGACTACTTTCAGGCCCCAGCAACTAAATGGGGGATATTGAAACAGGAGTAAGGGAAGACAGGCAGGGTGACCCGCTGCAGGCGGTCCCCAGGCCGCTCTGCAGTTCCTAGAAAACGGGCTCACGTCCTGCATGTGGAAAGGGTTTTGGAGGCCAGGAAAGACTGAAGTTTGTGGCCTCTTCCCGACACCCTTCCCTCCCTTCCGTCTGCTCGGGCCGCAAGGATCCGGCGAGGTGCGGGGCCTTGCTGCCCGGTGAATGCCAGGCGGCGTGGGAAGGCGCTGAGCTGCCGGATCTGAGGCCTGCAGGGAGACCAGGACCCCAGGGGGTGGCTCTGGAATGAGCTTCTGCGTGTCTACCTGCTTCTTGCCCTATCCCCCAAAATCTGGTCGCAGAATTCCACTATGGAGGCGCCGCCCCAAGGCCACCTTTGTCGTCGCAGGGGCCTCGGTTAACCCACTGGCAGGGCACTGGCTCGACGCTTCCTGAGCTGTCCATTCAGGGGTCCGTCGTGCCTCCACAACTCTGGGCACTCCTGCTACTTAGCGCTGCACACCTGTCGACCTCTAAAGCCACCTCCACCGCTCACTGGTGGTCCCCAGTGGGCTAGGAGCTTGACAGCCGGCCTAGAAAAGAGGGCTAATCTCTGGCTGGGGTCTCCCTTTTCCTGTGAAAATGACTTTAGATTTTTTTTTTTGACCTGGCACATGGGCAGGTAAAGGACCCTTGGCAAAGACAAAGGGAGGTGTGGACTCTCTTGCACGCTTTATGTCATCTTAAAAGAAAAGAAACACAAAAAGTCCCTCTCTTCTGTATGGGCTGCCTTGACCTCGTCTTCATGGGGGCCGGGAGTGGGGTCCCCGGAAGAGTCCCCCTTTGGGGCTGCCCGGGCTTCCGGGCACCCAGGGCCGGGAGTCAGGCTCCAGCCACCCGCTCTCCCAGACGCCCTTGCGCGGGGCCACCGGGCGGTGCGGCCTCGGGCTCCCGGGGCCTTGGCGGGGGCTTCCCCGCGCCGCGCTCTCCCCGCCCGGCGGCCCCGCCCCGCCCGGCGGCCCAGGGCCCCTCAGGCCCGCACTGCCGAGGCTCGAACGGCGAACGGGTTCCCGGCCCCGACTTGCTTTGCCCTTGAGGGTCGGGGAGGCCCGAGACCGCCCTCCGGCCGCTCACCAGCTTCCCTTCTCCGCCTCTGCCCGCCCTGTCTGGTCCCCCTGAGCCAGGAGGCCCGGTGGCACCCGGCGCCCAGCCCTCCGGGAGGACCACGCTCGCGCCATCCGTCGCCCGCAGGACACAGGTGAGAGCCCCGCCGGTCGGGGCCGCGAGGGGCGGAGGGCGGGGAGCGAGTGATCCCGACTGGAGGGCATTGCCTTCCCCAAGCGAAAGGGCCCTTTCCCCGGCCCCCAGGAGGCATCGAGATTGGGGGCGTCCCCACAGCCCCACAGCCCTCGGACGCGTGGTGCCCTTTTCTGACTTAAAACATTCGTCTTGCACCAGTATTCACACTATCGAAGTTTCAGTGTGCCTAGCTTTTCCTCCAAGGACAAAAATGTGAATAAAGCAATATTTTAGCCAAACATTTCTGTGTCAATTAAGAAGATGGCAATTCGTTCCAGACTATAAATTCTCTTTAACAACTCTCTAAGGAATTCTTTAAAATTGTTTTTCAACGTTGCTAAATGTGCATCATAATGTGTGGGAGACTTGGTAAAGCGAATCCATTTAGAGTCAGCTGATTAACTGCCCCAGTGTTACCACCTTCCAGGAGGCACCTTCCCATTGTTTGCTCCTTTTTTCCCAACACACGTTATTTGTTAGTGAGGAAGCTGCGTGCACAAGGCATTGTATTCAGTTTATTACACAGACGTGGCCCTTAAACTACGAAAAGCTTCGTCTACCTCTACATTTACAGTCGACATTTCTATAAGTTGTGGGACAAGGTATACAGGTTGCTTTCATAAACTAGAATTGAACATAATTTTTTTAAAAATTTTAATCACAGGAATATTTTTTGAAGGCCTCTAGCATCTCCAGTTAGCAGTACTGACATTTTTTTCCAACAAAGGAACACTATATCAACACTCTTGGCCCGGATCTGAACACAGAAGACTCCTGTTTCAAGAAAATACAATCATCTCTCAAAGTCTGCATTTTTAACTCACTAGGTATTGAAAACCACCCAAGTGTCCCACAACATGGGGTAAAACAGAATCAATCACTCAGTGTAATATTATACATCCTTTAAAAATGTTATTGGGGAATGTTTTATGATCTGTAAGTCGAAATAACCCTCTCCGGGCATTTCTTTCTCCCTGCTGCTCCCCCATACCCGCGCTTCTTTGTTCCAATTGGCATATAAAGCTGTTTTTCCCTCCAAACAAGTCAGTCACGATGGGAACGTCAATTGATTTGAACAGATGTGTGTCAATGTTACTTGGAAAACTAGATGCCAGTAACCAGGGCCACAAAGAAAGGCAGTGGTTGCAACACTGTAAAAACGTATGCGTGCATACAGACAAGGACTAAAGTGGAACCCCAAACAGGAAAAGAGTTGAATACACTCCAGTGCTGGGAGACTGAATGATTGTATGCTGCTTTTGATTTCCGTTAATACGGGCAACTGTCCAATTAAAAAGACCTAATAAGGACTCTGCAGTGCAAATTATTTTGCTGATTGTTTTAAAACACCATACCTATCAAAGCATCGAGGCCGACGGGGCAGCAGGGGACTGGGTTTGTTCCCCCATCCTGCACTCTAGAGCTCAGGGCAACACTGGGAGAAAAAGTGATCCTACACAGGTGGGAGTTCACTTCTGGGCAGGTTTCCTGAGAGACGGTGCAAGATGAAAATAAAAATAGGTTCAAGAAGCATTTTGGGGGAGATCAATGAGTTTTTTGATAGGAATTATTGATAAGAATCAAAGACTTGAGTTGGGGGTTATACCCACGTTGGCATCAATTTTTAGAGACCTATCTTCCCGTCAGCCTTCAGTGTAATATCCTTGTGACCCTAGAACTTCATAAATGCACTGGTATTTAGAATGACTACATTACTCTTAAATGGAAAACAATATATATACACCAATTATAGCAAATGTGTATCTCCCTGCCACCCTACACCCCGCTCCCGCCCACCCATTAGTTACTGCTCAGTAAAGGGGCAAGGATCTGCTCACTCACCTATCTCCTTACTTTGCACCCCGCCCCCGCAATCTACAATTGATCTCTTTGGCAAGTTCAGAAAGGCTTCGACCCCTGTGGGGATAGTAAACTGAGCCATTAGGGAGGAGCCCTGAAAAGATTTCCATTTCCTGTGGCCGCGTGGGCTTTGGAGCATTCCCCTGACTCTAAAGAGCTCTAGTATCTGAGCGGGCCCTTGGGAGTTGGGGACGTGGCCCTGGCTTTACAGCCCCCATCAGTGTGGGAGCTGAGCCCGGGCAGCAGCGCACTGAGAGTCCTGATTGCTCTGAAGTGTGATTCTCCCAAGGCAGCTCCCTCACCTGGCCCCGATCCCCGCCCTTGCCCGCTCTGCAGACCGGGCGGTTATCCCAAGACCAGCCCTTTCAAAGGCCTGGCCACGAACACCGCAATAATCAGAATCATAATGATCCTAATATCTTACTTTTGTATCGCACGTTTACATGCTTTTCTAAATGCTTTCATATTTTCTACTTGCAACAACCTCGAGAGATAAATAGGAGAAGGCAGTCATAAAAAACAATAACAGACAAGGAAACTGGGGCTTCTGGAAGTGAAGGATTTGTCCGAGGCTAGTCTAGGGCCTCTTCCCCCAGACCTCGTGCTGTGTTTCTTGTATCATTACCTGTTAATCAGAACCGACTACACAGTAGTGACTAGAGCAGGAAATGGAGTGGAAATAGTTTCCCTAGAAAAATTCGAGGTGAAACTGATTAGTCTTAAGATGAGCAGACGCTTCCTGGGTGAGGCCCAAGATTGGCCCCAGGATGACTAAATAGTGGCTATAAATTACCCAGCTATGTACAAGCAGACGTGCACACACCAAAAAAAGCATGATGTAAGTTCGTTTAAAATCTCTGGCCCATATTTGAAACCATCTATAGATTCAACCAAATTAATCTTAAGGAAACAAATGGAATGTCCAACCATAGTTCCCTCAGTCACTCACTCAATGGAAGCTTTTTCAGCCAGTACAAATAATAATTAGAAAGATTATGTAGAAACCTGGAAAATGCTTATGATACTAAGTTTTACAAATCAGGGACATAAAATCACATGGACATCCTGATTGAGAAGTGGGTCTATATAGGAGCAGAAACTGGAAAGAACATGCAAAATATACATACTTGTCGCTTTAGGTGGTAGGATTCGAGCTGAAGTTTTTTCTTTCTCTACTTTACCATGTATTTTTGTTATGGCATGTTTTTTTGTTACGTTGTCAAACATAATTCTCTAAAAAGTCTTTAGGGGTCATGGGCAACACAGAAATTTTGAGTCAAGGACCTCAGACATCTCGGGGATCATCATGTCACGAGATACCACTGTGCACTTGTGACAGATTGATAACTGAAAGGTCTGGGAGCCATTCATCCTCATGGCAATACAACTGGTAAGTATCACAAGAACGGTGGATGAAAAGATCAGGAGAACACGGGCCCTAAGCAAGGAAGAGAGTGGTTGCCAAGGGGGGAGGAGGGCAACGAGTTGTATTTTAATAGTTTAATGGGAGGTGGGGGTCGGACTTTGTGTCTTTATTATTTTGAGTTTCTTTTTAATGGATTGAATCTTATACGAGGCAAAAGATTTTATATTCATGCCGGAATGTTAAAGAATTCATACTTCAGCAAACAACAACTGGAAAACATTAGCTCTAAGCACTGCAGACACAGGGTCATCTTTAATATGTTGAGTTCATATAAGTGGTCAAGAAAAAACGTAAAAACTACATGAACAAAAAGTCACAGAAAAAGAAGATATAAAGACACTCATTTCAGTATTTTGAAGGATGGAAATTAGGAACATCCGGGATGACCAACAACAAAGGATCGGGTAAATAAAATATGGTGCATCTAATAAGTGACATGACAATGTGCTCCTGATGAAATATTTGGTGATAAAAGAAAAGTGCAAATTTTTTGCTCTGTTCCCATCTATATGATCTAAGTATATAGGGCGCATTCTGTCTGCAGTTTTGTTTCAACATACAGATAAAAGGCTGGGAGGAAATATATCAAAACTTTAATAGTGGTTTATCTCTGAGTTGTGGCATAATAAGTGATCAAAGAAAGATGCTCAACTATTTTTGCGATGTGTTCCTAATACGTAATATAAATGTATTGGGAACATTTTGCATTCATAGTTTTGTATCAATAATATGGAAAGAAGGCTAGGAGGAAGTATACCAAAGTCTATCAAAGAAAGATGCTAAACTGTTTTTGCGATGTGTTCCTAATATGCAGTATAAATATATTGGGAGCATTTTGCATGCATGGTTTTGTATCAATATACAGACAAAAGGCTGAAGGGAATAAACCAAAAATCTTATAATGGTTATCTGTGGGTTGCAATATGATAAAGTGATAAAAGGAAGGTACAAAATTATTTTTGCAATATGTTCCTGAATATGTAATATAAGTGTATTGGGAACATTTTGCATCCATAGTTTTGTATCAAAATTTAGAGAAAAGGCTAGGAAGAAATATACCAAAATTTAATAGTGGTTGTTTCTGGGTTCTGGTATTATAGATGATATCTGTTTTTCTCTTTATTCTTTTATGTATTTTCCAAGTAATACTTGTATAAACAACAAAATGCATTACTTTTATAGCGATAATAAAACTTATTTTGTTTTTTTAAAGAGTTTGTATTTATTTTTTTAAAAAAAGCATGGCCCCCTGACCTGGGGATGGGGAAGGACTTCCTATCTGGGCAGCAGTGGGCCTAGAACACATTTGCAAACCTGTCTGGGCAAACCCTCTACGGCTTTGGTTGGCTCTGCCGCGCAGATGTGTGTTATCATTTGCTCTTGACAAAGGAAACAGCAAGTATAATTTGAAAATATAACCATGACAGAGTAATAAGAGTAATATTGCTAAACAGACTGCTATCTCCTGTCTAATCAAAGTAACACTTTAAGAAGTATAGAAAGTTGAAGCAGCCTCCTTTCCTCTAGGAGCCATTCAGGACGGCGGGACTTGGATGCCCACCCAGGGCGTCAAGACACACTAGCCAGTTTGGGACATGCCTGAGTCAGGAAAACACCTTACAGAAAGCCTAATTCCACTTAGCTAACTTTTTGCAGATGCAGATAAAGCCCCCTGCATTTTCCCACCAATTCCGCTGAGCTCCATTACAACCCAGGCATTGGAGAACACATGTGCCTCGCGAATTTAGGCTTTCCTTGTTCTGGTGAGAGAGACGTAACTACTTGGAAACATACCAGGCCCACGGTCTGACAAGACTCCTACCAAGGGTTTGAATGTTCCTCGGTTAAGCTGATTTGAACAGAGACCCCCACACTAGAAGAAGACCTAGGGTCCCACCTATCCTTTGAGAAGCACTCTGGGCAAGCTGTTTTACCCCAAAAGATTAGTCACACGCTGTAGCAAGTGCACATTACTAGACATTACTTTCAAATTATGTCCATCATGTTCCTTAAAGCAGAACTGCAGTTGTGAGACCAAAATATACTCTGAGAACATACTTCCAGTTTCCTGCTGCCAGGTCCTTTTCCTGCTTAAGAACAAATAATCATCCAACCAAACGTGCCCTTTTGCAGAAATGTGTGTGCTCCCCTGTGAGTCTTTCATAAACATTTGTCTCTGCTGCATTCTGTCAATCAGAACACACTTTCTGGGTGCCTAGCTCTGTGCCATCCCCTTGTGGGGAAAGGACAGCATGTCAGAGAAGCAGGGGTTAAGGCGATCCTGAGCCAGAGTGGCCTTGAACACACGAATCCTCTCCTCTGTCTGCCACCCGGTACAGAGCTGAGATCAGCTGGGGCTTTGACCTTCTGAGCCAGGTCGGACCACACAGACAATCTGCTTTGCTCAGCCAAATTCTCCAGTGTCCTCCCCCTAGGCCTCGCTCTGGTCCTGCTAGACAAAGAGTAGGGAATAGAGGAAGAGTGAGGGAGGGCCGCCTTCCAAAATGGAAGATCTCACGTTCAGCAGGGAGAGAGATCCTTGATATAAACACTGACCTTCAACTCCTTTCATGTACTAGTGAAAAAAGCTCCAGCCCCTGAAGTTCAGAACCAATAAAATGTCCTAGAATTTGGCCAGTACCAAGAGAACGCCTCCTAGTTGGGAGTATGCCAAGAGGGGCTGGGGGGGCGGGGGCAGGCGCAGAAGGAGCTGGGAGCTGCCCTGTGCTAACAGGGTCAGGGCAATCCCTCATCTTACAGAAGAGGAAACCAAGTAGCAGAGAGAGGAAATCACTTGCTGAGAGCTCGTGCAGAGAATTGGTGGCAACGTTAGAACTCGAACCTTGATCTTCAGGGTTCTTCCCACTGTAATTCACTGTGTCTAAAGGACAGAGGGAGCGGCCCAGGAAGATGCTAGGGGAGGACATTCCAGACAGGGGAGAATGGCACAGCACAGGCTGGCGTGGCACGAGGGCAGTCAGGAAATAGGTCTGGAGGAAACTGTTCGAGTCTGGCTTCTCAACGTGGGCTATGCAGACCCTTGAGGGGCTAAGACTGTCCTAAGGGTTGGCACAAAAAGCCGCAGAATACATATGGCACAACTTCCTTGAGCACAGATTTGATTCAATACTGAGTCAGTTAAAGCACTGTTTTTCTGTTAAAACAAGCACAAATTCAAAAAGATAAAACTGAGACTTCAAAAGCATGTCAAGTTTGTTGCACGTCCCTGGGTCCCATGACTCCCACCCCAGCCTCATTCCGAGGGAGTATTTATATACTCGTCCCTAGACATTTGGCTTTTTGTTTGTTTTTCCTGCCAGTACCAGGATCTTGGCTTTTCCTGATAACAGCTCCCCTACTCTTTCCTCTGGTGACTGCTGCTCTCCAGCCCCAATCACGTGATTCTGGAAGAGCTGCCAATCACAGTAAATTGCTAGAGCCTCCTGTCAGGCACACAGCCCAGGTCAGGCCCATGGTAGTATCCCGTGCTGCTTTCCTCACTGATCACACTGGAGAAGGCTCATGTGACCCTGGCCTAACCAATGAGAACACTTCTCTGGGATTTTTTTTTTTTTTTTGGCACCTGAGCTAACATCTGTTGCCATCCTTCTTTTTTTTTGCTTCTTCTTCTCCCAAAAGCCCCCCAGTACATAGTTGTGTATTCTAGTTTTAGGTCCTTCTGGTTGTGCTATATGGGACACCACCTCAGAATAGCTTGATGAGTGGTGCCCCGTCCATGCCCAGGATCCAAACCAGCAAAACCCTGGGCCACGGAATCGGAGTGCGTGAACTTAACAACTCGGCCAGGGGGCCGGCCCCTGGGATTTTTTTTTAATCCTGAAATGGACAGAGTCTCTCTTTCTTCTGCAGTTTCTAAGCCTGGAGCCGTATGTAGCTATGCCCTCACTCGCCCTGCTTTACCATGTCCCTCACCAGGAGGAAGCCCATCTTCAGTCTGACAGAATGAGAACAGCATGCGCACAGAAACACAGAAGAGAGAGAGGAAGACAAATGATGTTGCTTAAGTTCCTGGATCCAGGTCCGGAGCACATATTGTCCATTTTTGTTTAACCTGGTTTCATTTATTCATTCAACAAATACTTATTGAGAGCCTTCTAGGTGCCAGGCACCATTCCAAGGTCTGGAATTAGAGCAGTAAGCAAAAGAGACAACGCCTCTGCTCTCATGAGTTTCATTCCAGATTGAGTCGTGCTTCTGTTATTTGCAACTGAAACAGTGCTGCCTGCCAGATCATGGAAGAATTTACATGCTAGGATAAGGACCAGAGAGAGAGTCTATACTATAAACAAAGGAGAGTCTTTGAAATTTCTCAAGCAGAGGAACCACGTGATCTTTCACAGCAGTCTAGATTTGAGACAGGCTAGGTTGGAAGAAGTGGCTATGAAAAGGCTGGAGTGGCTAGGGCTCCGATTTGCTCCATTTTTGAAATATCCTCATGGAGAGGATGTCATACCTGAATCAAGTTTCCTGGGATGAAACTCAACTTAGAAGGAAAATAAAATGCTTCCAGGAAGTGCTCCAGCCCAGCTCTTCCGGTGCCCCACCCTCCCCTTCATTGTTTGGTTCAACCTTCCTGGCCTGCTCCGTCTTCCTGTCATTTGCCCACATGCTGCCCCATGTCTATCCGCATGTGGAGGGCATATGCCACTGAACAGAACATGTTAGCTGAAGGGAAGGTCCATAGGAACTCCCATCTAGGCTGCCTGCTCCCTGCCCAACCCAATGCACGTTTAAGACCCATTCCAAGTGCTGCTTCCTTCTCTAGAGGACTTCCCGGACTCCACCCCCCACCCCCGCCATGCCAAACCTCCTTTGAACGCCTGCCACACCCATGGCCAGGCACTTGCTCGCAGTACATGTGAATTTTCTTTTTCAGGTGTGCCTCTTGCAATTCAGTAGGAAGCTGCATGCAGGCAAAGATCCAGGCTCCCCTTCACCACCTCCCCCGTGGAGCCTAGCCCTGTGCCCGAGACAGCAGAGGGAGTGCTCAACCCAGGTTGCTAATGGGACTAATTGTGCAGGTGGCTCAGGGGTAAGGCCATCCGAAGTCCTTTTCCCAGGTCAGTCTTGGTTTAGGCCTATTTTATTGTTATAATTATTAGTAGCATCCTCTTTCACTCTCAAAAGTGTCCCACGGTAAAATATATTGTCACCTACTCATCTGGAGGGTACCAAAGGGGCTGTTGTCACAGCCAAGTTGAAGTGGCTCCTGATATAGGACAAAATACTTATAAAATCTAAGCAGCATTGTACTGCAATTCCGTGCTCTGTCACTTGGAACTGAACATGCGCCTTACTGAGCTCCGCAAAGTCTTGACTGCTCGGCGGCATCCCGCTCCCACACGCTCTCTAGCACATGAACCATTAAAGCCACAGTCCAGTGTGTCACAAGACTCAGATGTTGCCTCCATTTATTTCATGCCATGGATAAGTAAAACAGCACTGTTACACTCCATAAAGACTGGAAAGGCACACAGGCTCAGTCCAGGACCAGAAGGAATTCAAAGGCAATCATCAACAGACCAAAGTCCAGCAGATGGGGCAAACCGCTGCTTGACGGTTCTTTTCAGCCCTTAGCCTGTGAAAGTCCACCTCACAGGAGCAGCTGGAAGCAAAAAACACCCTCATCCCATCACCCTCCCATCTTCCTCTCTACCTCTGTCTCCCCAGAGTCATGGCTTCATTCTGCCCCTGCTCCTGGCACTCAAACTGGGCAGCTCTATCTGCCTACGACACTCCCATCCTTCCAAGGGGAGCATCTGCAAGACAAGCAAGTCTCCCTTTGGTGGATTAAAGATGGCTACAAACTCTCTGATGCTCCTCCCACTGGGACTCAGGTCTATGCCCCCTTCGCTCAAATCTCGGCTGGCCTCAGTGATCTGCAGCCCAGTGTGGCAGAAGTGGCCTCGCAGCTACCACCCGGGTCTCTTGGAGCCTTGAGCTTCCACACAGGAGTCCTTCTACTGAGGACATCGTGCTGGAGAAACCATGTGGAGAGATGCCACGGAGAGGCCCTGAGACCTCAATAAGGAGGGAAAGAGATGCCCAGGCAGCCGCTAACTGTTCCAGCCCCAGGGGGTTCAGGTCATCCCAGCTGAGTCCTGGGATACCAGAAATCATCCCTGCCAAATCGCAGATTCCTGAGCCAAATAAGTGATTGTTCCTGTTTTAAGAGACCAAGTTTTAAGGTGGTTTGTTATGTAGCAATAAACTAGCAGAACACATTGGGGCCGGCCCGGTGGCGCAGCGGTTAAGTGCACACGTTCTGCTTCTCAGCGGCCCAGGGTTCACCGGTTTGGATCCCGCGTGCGGACATGGCACCGCTTGGCAAAAGTCATGCTGTGGTAGGCATCCCACATATGAAGTAGAGGAAGATGGGCATGGATGTTAGCTCAGGGCCAGGCTTCCTCAGCAAAAAGAAGAGGATTGGCAGCAGTTAGCTCAGGGCTAATCTTCCTCAAAAAAAAAATAAATAAATAAGCAGGACACTACCTCTTGCCAGTATTGATTTATCACTTCTTGTGGCATAAGTCTGATGTGCTATTTAAGCTCTAGGACCAAAAGTGAGGCTAGGACACGGCGCTGAAGGGAATGGGGAACCCTGGACCACTGCACTCCTAGTTCAGCCGCGGATGAGCACTGCTGGCGGTGGGTGAGAGAATGGTTAGACAGTAAAGGAGAAAAATTTAAAAACATTTTAGTACTATGTGTTTATTTTTAGTCTCCTTTCATTTATGGCAAGTAAACATGGTTTTTGTGTTTCCCACAGTGAAATAAAATTAAACATAAGTTTATGTCACACCCATTAGGATGGCTACTATGAAAAAACAGAAAATAACAAGTGTTGGCAAGGATCTGGAGAAATTGGAACCCTTGTGCATTGTTTGTAAAATGGTACAGCTGCTGTGGAAAACCACATGGCACTAACTCAAAAAATTAAACACAGAATGACCATATAATCCAGAAATCCCACTTCTGGGTATGTACACAAAAGAACTGAAAGCAGAGCCTCAAACGGTTGTCTGTACAGCAGTCAGTGTTCATAACAGCATTATTCACAACAGCCAAAAGGTGGAAACAACCCGAACATCCAGACCACAGATGAAGGGATAAAGAAAATGTGGTATATCCACGAAATAGAATATTATTCAGCCTTAAAAGGGAAGGAAATTCTGATACACGCTACAACATGGATGAACCTTGAAGACATTATGCTAAGTGAAATAAACCAGTCATGAACCACCACCATGTATGATTCCACTGACATGAGTAATATCACTTATAAGAGTAGGGAAACTCACAGAGACATTAATTCTGGCAGCTAGCTGCCTTCTTCAACGACCCATGAGAAAACTGACCTACCGCCGAGTCCTCCGAGTTTTACCGGCGGGGTCCCCGCGGATGGGGAGCCCCCCTGGCACCGCACGTTCCAGAGGGTGCCTCTGGACTACCAGGAGGAGACAATGAGACCAGACGCTCAGAAGTCGGAAGATTTAACAACAGGGCGGCCCGCCCCGCCGGTATGGGCAAGCTGGGACACCCCACAGGCGCCCAGGTGTTCCCACTTCTCCAAGGACGCGGAGCGCAGACGTGCACGCGGCTCCTCGGCCCCCACCCCAGGCACCCCCCTCCTCCCCAACCCCAGGCAGCCCCCTCCCGGTGGACGCAGGGATTGGCCCAGTGGCGCGTTACCCGGTCACGGGGTGGAGGGTGGGGCGGAGTCTGGGGGTAAAAGGGCCAGGTCTCCTAACTACCCCTCTCCCCGCCCCGCCCCGAGCCAACTGCCAGACCCAAGGCTGACCGGCGACCCCCGAAGGACCTTTAAACCTCCGCGCAGGATGTGCTAGGTACCTGGACAGAAGGGACCAGAAGGCCAATACCTCCACGCCAAGCGGGTCTGCGACCCCCGGCGGAATGCACACCTCAGCGCTGCCTACCCATGACGTGGCATATATGTGGAGGGGCAGCCTGGCATGGGGTGTCTTGGCCCAAGTGGGTTAAGGAAAGCATCAGTACTGAGGGGGG
Source organism: Equus quagga (assembly GCF_021613505.1). NCBI lineage: Eukaryota > Metazoa > Chordata > Mammalia > Perissodactyla > Equidae > Equus > Equus quagga. The sequence goes on from NC_060276.1 coordinate 16,360,222, forward strand.
TGAATTCTAGATCCTATGTTGGTAATACTTAACACAGCTGAGGACGGGAGTTACTTGCCAAACCAAAATCAGAATGATTAAGTGAAAGTCTAAATGAGCATAACTCCACCACCCTTACTTCCAGCCTCCTTCCCTGCTGAGCTCCCAGAACGCTGTCAACCTGGCTTCTGGCCCCCAGGCAGGAGACTGGATTTTACTCTGTGTGTAGATGCCTCTGGTGCCTCTTGTCCCTTCCCCTTGGGCCACCTCTGATTTCAGCTGCATACATACACCATTTGTACAAGATTAGATTGACTTCATGCTGGCAGCGTTTGATCTTCAGGGAGCATTCCGTGTCTTTCTGCTTTCAGTTTCAAGGCCTTCTCTGATGCTGTATGTCGTGGACTGAATGTTTGTGTCTCCCCTCAAATTCATAGATTGAAACCTACCCCCAAGGTGATGGTATTAGTAGGTGGGGCCTTTGGGAGGTGATTAGGTCCTGAGGGTGGAGCCCTCAGGAATGAGAGTAGTGCCCTTGTGAAAAAGGCTCCAAAAAGATCCCTCAACCCTTGGGCCATGTGAGGACACAGTGAAAAGATGGCCGTCTATGAATCAGGAAGCAGTCCTCACCAGACACCAAATCTGCTGGTGCCATGATGCTGGACATTCCAGCCTTCAGAACTGTAAGAAATAAATGTCTGGTGTTGGTCAGCCACTCAGTCGGTGGTATTTTGTTACAGCAGTCCAAGTGGACTAAGACCCCATGAGATCCTACCTGGCTCACTTTTAAGAGCAGGCTCTAAGTGCAGTCAATTAACGCACCAGTGTTAACCCTCAACCGATTTGGGGAGATGGGAGCTGGTGTTTAAATGCTCTAGCTTCCTGTTCTTCAGTGGTCAAATCTGGGAGGCCTCTGAATGCTTCTAAGGAGGCTCTGGGTGGAATAAAACCCATATTTCCCACAGGAGTGACCGCAGTAATGCACGTTTATAGTGGCTTTCCCTGTGTCACACTCTCAGCTCCCTCACTCCAACTACCTGAGATCAACTCCCAAATAAACGACCTGCTCTCAAATCCTTTTCTCAGCCTCTACTTCTGAGGGAACCTAACTTAAGACACTCTCTATTTGGAGACGCCATAATGAAACCTCTGTGTCCTGGTCCGACTATTCTAGAGTGAAGCCAGCGGAGAGGCCCGACCCATGCCACAGAGCTTCCAGTCAGCGTTTTAGTGTCTCATCCCTAAAAAACGGATCAGGGCCCGGGATCAGGGTCAAGAGCTGGGACTAGAGTGAGGCAAATGAGATGCCCAGGGTGCAAAATTTAAGGAGGCTCTTGCTCTCAGGTGCTGACCCTGCATTCACATGAGCCTGAGAGGTGAGTGCCTCCTTAAATTTTGCACCCTGGATTCCTGTCTGCCTTACCCTGTCGTGAATCTGGCCAAGATGTGAGTAAAAAGCCTCTAAGACTAAAACAAATAGAAAACAGAAACCCCAATGAAAAGGAAATAACGCACACTGTAGAAAACAACTTTAAAATCCACAATATCCTCAGAGACATAATTTACACATTCATCAAGAAGAAAAGAAAGAGGGGCCAGCTGCATGGCCGAGTAGGTAAGTTTGGCACTCCACTTTGGCGGCCCAGGGTTTCACTGGTTGGGATCCTGGGCGCGGACATGGCACCGCTCATCAAGCCATGCTGAGGCGGCATCCCACGTGCCACAGCTATAAGGACCCACAACTAAAATATACAACTACGTGCTGGGGGGATTTGGGGAGAAAAAGCAGAAAAAAAAGAAGATTGGCAACAGTTGTTAACTCAGGTGTCAATCTTTAAAAAAAAGAAAAAGAAGAAAAAAGAGCATTTAAAGAACAAGAAAGAGTCCTTGGAAATTAAAAGCTTAGGACGTTGTTCAGAGACAGACTGAAAAGGCAAAGAGTAGAAAAAAGGACAGAAAAGAAAAATAACGTTAGATTATTCCAGGAGACAAATAATAGACGTTCTAGAAAGAGAGCAGGGAAAAAAAGATAGGATATTATCAAAGAAATAATACATGAAAATGCCCAGAGCTGAAGGACATGAATCTCCAGTCTGGAAGATTCCACTGTGTGGATAGTGAATAGCGAATGAAAACAGCCCAAATCAAGGCATCTCATCATGGAAATTTCAAACACAAGGATAAAGAGAAGATTCTAAGAGCTTCCAGGAGAAAAAAATAGATTACATGCAAAGGATCAGAAATCAGAATGGCTTTGGATTTTTCAAGAGGAATGCTGGCAGCTAGAAGACAAGAAAGCAATGCCTTCAATATTCTGAAGGAAAATTAGTATCCAATCTAGAATTCTATATCCAGCCAAATCAGCAATTAAGTGTGAGGATAGAATATAAACATTTTCAGACATGCAAGGTCTCAAAAAATTACTTCTTATGCACCCTTTCTCAGGAAGCTACTGGAGGATGTATGCCTCCAAAATGAGGACAAGAGATTTCAGCTTCTGTAAATGGCAGACTAGGTAATTTGGACCAACACTCCTGCTGAAGACATCAAAGTGGACAAAATACATTTAAAATGTCCTTAAAAGCATAAAACACATAACAAGCTGTGAGAAAGTAGTGAGCCAAGATCCAGGAGAGGACAAGAACTCAGAGAGATGAGGTCAGCTCTTCCGGTCCCTTTGGCTCAGGGAGATTTTTCCAGTCAGGAGGAAGTTGAGAGACCAACTGCTTCTAGCAGCCTCCCAGGGACAGGGAACAGAAGTCAGAGTCCAAGGTCAGCCCAAAATGAAGACCCTGGGAAAGCATCTCCTGCCTTGGGCTGGTTCCTGAAAAGCTGTACCCCGGGAGTGAGGATGACTTGGAAGAAAACCAGCTCTCGCATGCATGCAGCCCGCCTTCCATTCATCTGAGTAACCCAGAAAATTTCAGACCCTGAAATTGGATTGTTTATTTCAGATAGCTAGTACCCCAGACACCTGGGGAAAACTAATCAAAATCTTCTTTGGAGAAATATAACAATATCCTGGGCTTCAAATTATTTCTTTAAGTTAAAATCTAATGTCCAACACACAATCAAACATAAAATTTAAGACGCTGTGAGCAAGAACCAGTAGAAACAACAGCCAATAGAAATAAATGCGGAAGAACTCCAAATACTAGAATTTTCAAGCATGATTGTAAAACAATAAGGCTTATTTTGGTCAAGGAGAAAATGTCAAGCTTTACAATTGTGGCAGGAGACAGAAAACTGTGAAAAGAGACATAGAAGATTTAAGAGAAAAAAAAAAGAAACCAAAATGTGAGAGTAAACCAATTAAGAGGAAGATATGGGATCCTTCAAATAGAGAATACAACACAGGAGAGGTACAAAGGAAGTTCCAAGATAGCGAAGGAAGATGTGAAACCTGCACACTAGACCTTAAGACCTCCTCGTCCGGATTGGAGCAGGGGAAGGAAGGCCTCCAGAAGGTTGTTTTCCAAGAGGAAAAAAAGTGGGACTGATAGATTATCTGATGTATTTCCCATCTGAAAAATTGGGTTGAAAGTTGTTTTACAAGGTTGTTGGACATTATGAAACACTTAGCCAAGGATTTGAAGAAACTCAAAGAGACGGAGAGAGAGAGAGAGAGGCGGTCGATGGAAAATATTTAAAATTGCAAAATCAGGAAGGAGCAGCGTAAGCACAAGATTTTCTTTGTTTATAAGTCTAATTTTTCATATAATTTCTTCTTTGATCCATGGGTTATTTAGAAGTGTGTTAATTTACTAATATTTGGGAACTTCCAGGCTTCTTTGGGGTTAATAAAATGTCTTTGGGCTACACGTTATTTCCTCTATTGTCTTCTTAGTTGTACCTCTTTTTGTTATTTTTCAGTGGATGCTCTAGGCTTAACAATATGCACCCTTAACTTGTAAATGACAAGAAGAAAGCGTAGCCTTTTATGTAGACTCTCTTACTTGCCATTTCCAATGCTCTTCAAACCTTCATGTACATCCAGGTTTTCCTTCTGGTGTAATTTTCCATTGGTCCGAAGGACATCCTTTAATAGTTTCTTGTAGAGAAGTTCTGCTGGTAACAAATGTTCTCACCTTTTGTTTATCTGGAGCTATCTTTATTTCTCCCTCTTTTTTGGGGATTTTTTTGGTGAGGAAGATTGGCCCTGAGCTAACATCTGTGCCAGTCTTCCTCTATTTTATGTGGGATGCCACCACAGCATGGCTTGATGAGCAGTGTGTAGGTCCGCACCCAGGATGGAATCCTTCGAAGCCCCAGCTGCTGAAGCAGAGTGTGTGAACTTAACCACTACACCACCAGGCTGACCCCTCCCTCATTTTTGAAAGATAATTTTAGGTGGATGTAGATTTCTGAGTTGACAGGCTTTTTTTCTTTCAGCAGTTTAAAAATGTCACATCATTGCCTCCTGACCTCTCTTGTTTCTTTTTGAGGGTTGTTTTTTTTAAAGATTGGCACCTGAGCTAACATCTGTTGCCAATCTTCTTTTTTCTTTTTTTTTCTTCTTCTCCCCAAAGCCCCCCAGTACATAGTTGTATATTCTAGTTGTGAGTGCCTCTGGTTGTGGCATGTGGGACGCCACCTCAGCATGGCCTGACGAGCGATGCTAGGTCTGCACCCAGGATCTGAACCAGCGAAACCCTGGGCCGCCACAGCAGAGCCCACGAACTTAACCAGTCGGCTCCAGGGCCAGCCGCACCTCTGTTGTTTCTGATGTCAGCAATAAATCTTAACTTTGTTCCCCTGTGTGTAAGATTCAAAATTGTTTCTTTATATTCGGTTTTTAGCATTTGACTATGATGTGCGTAGGTCTGGTTCTCCTTATATTTATATTTCTTGGGGTTCACTCAGATTCTTGGATCTGTAAATCACTGTTTTTTACCAGTGTGGGGACATTTTCAGCCAATAGCTCTTCAAACATGTTTCCTGCCTTAATCTCACTCATTTTCCCCTTTAAGACTCCAATTACACCCATATGATCTCATTTGATATTATCACACAGGTCCCTGAGGCTATGTTCATTTTTCTTCTTTTTTTAATCTGTTCTTCAGATTGGATTATTTCTATTGGTCTGTCTTTAAATCCTATTTCTCCTACTATTTCTAATCTGTGTTAAGCTCATCCTGTGAATTTTTCATGTAACTGTACTTTTCAGTTCTAGACTTTCCATTTGGTTCTTTTTTTATGGTTTTTATTTTTCTGCTATGATTCCTTATCTGTTCACTCATTAAAATCCTAGTTTGCTTAACTTTTTGGACCATATTTATAAGTGCCGTAAGGTCTTTCTATTAGTTACAACATCTTGGCCGTCTCAAGTTCAGTTTTTAGTGACTGACTGTTTTATCTTGACTGTGGATCACATTTTTTTCTGTTTCTTTATGTGTCAAGTATTTTTTATTGAATATGGGACATTATGAATAATCTATTGTAGATATTCTGAATTCTATTATCTTTCTCTGCAGAGGTAATAAGCAGATCAATTACCAGCTAATGACCTTTATATTTGTCTAGGTGTGGTTAGGACTAGGGCTAGGCAAGATGGTGAAACAGCCAGTTTGTAGCTCTGCCCTGCCCATACCCTTTCTGACGAGAACACTGCTGAATAGGACATCACTGTCCTATACCCTTTTTACAGAAGTAGAAAAGTGAATCTATGGAGGCACTCATCCAAGGTCACAGGAGATAAGTGGCAGGGAATGGACAAGGTGCCCTCCCAGGTCAGTGTTCTTCCGCCCACATCATCGTGTTTATGCTGTTCCACCTTTTTGTTAGAGTCTGTCCAATTTCATGCCCTTAAAATAGATTAGAAAAAAAATACAAGTGGAAAGTCAAAGCTATAGTTGAGGAGACAATGACAGGGCTGCTTTAGGATGGTGGCAGAGGGTAGAGAGAAGAGGACAGATTCAACAGGTATTTAGGAGGCCATATTTTTATTGGAACAGGGACCTTCCCTCCGTCTTGTCCCTCTTCATCCCCTGAATGCGGTGATGAGAGCTTTTCCCTCCATCACCCCTCTCCATGAACAGTGATGCTCTGAAAGCCTGGGGGGCAGTGGAGGAGGTGACCTCGTTATGACGGTTGAATGATTTAGGGAGGTCTCAAGACCCAGACAAAGTGATTTTCCCAATCACAAGATGGCAGGACAATTAGCAGGGAAAGTAATGGTTCCACTCACAAGATGGGCAGCCTGCGTGGTCCTGCTCTTCTTGCACTGCGGTGCTGCGTGCCTTCCTTGAGCCCACATGTGCCTGGGCACACAGATAGTGCTCTAAACTGCAGTTCTGCTCCTATTTACTGGACCCAGCGCCTTCTGGGTCACTGAGTGAAGAGGGGAATGCTTTGAAGAACGGTACCCCGGGCATATGAATCCCAGGCCTCCTTTCCCAGTCTCCTCCCAGGTTCCTGCCCACTTCCTCTTTAAGCTCTCACCCATGAATGCCCTCATTCTACTTCTTTTCCCTCACAGTAGGGCTAAATGGTTCAGGAAGCACTTGCCAGCAAGGACCCCTAGTCTTTCAGCAACGCAAAACTTGTTTACTCTCTGAATGGTGAGGAGGTCCCAGACCTTAAAAACACCATGGTGTCTTCTAAAGCTCCAAAACCACAGTAACAACAAATTGAGTCTTCATACCCAGATATCTATTCTGACATTAAAAAGAGTAATAAGAACATACACCGTTTCTGTTTAAAAAGTCATATCTTTTAAGAAATCACAAATATATATGCATAGAGAAAAGTCTGGAAGTATGTCTACAAACTTTTTATTTGTGGTTCTCTTTGGGATGGAGATTTTCACTTCCTGCCTTTAAACATAAACTCTGGGGGCCGGCCTGGTAGTGTAGTGGTTAAGTTCACACACTCTGCTTTGGCGGCCCCTCTGGGTTCGCGGGTTCGGATCCTGGGTGCAGACCTATGCACTGCTCATCAGGCCATGCTGTGGTGGCATCCAACAAAGGAGAACTGGAAGGACCTACAACTAAGATATACAATTATGTACTGGGGCTTTGGGGAGGGGAAAAAAAAGAGGAAGACTGGCAACAGATGTTAGCTCAGGGCCACTCTTCCTCACTAAATAAATAAATAAACAAACAAACAAAAACTCTGTTGTATTAATTAATTATTTAATTCACATTGAGCATATATACCTTTTACAATCAGAAAAAAAATGATAAAGCTACTTTGATTAATAAATTAGTAATTTTAATTAAAAAAAATCATTCCCGGCATTGGTGTATGATTCAAATGAAGGCTCCACTTTGGAAGTTTTCACCCATCTCAATAGAACTGTGAAAGGACCTGCTTGAAGTCAGGGCCTTCCAGAGACCAGAGAGAAGGAAAAGAAGTTATTTTGACTTTGAAACAGTTGCTATTTTAAAAATAATATACAGCTGTTAAGAATATTGGTAATAAAAGTCTGTGTAACAATTGTAATAAGAATTGTCGTTTATTGACTACCTACCCCACGTTATTGGATACAGGTCCTCAGTGGGAACTGGGGTTCAGAGAGGTTAAGAGCCTTACTCAGACTCCATGAGTAGGGAGGTAGTGGAGGTGAGCACAGGACTCCAACCCTGTCAGTAGACACATGTCCGTCTTCTCATGCAATAGCCTAGAAATGTGTATGAGACACAAAGCTAAACAAAAAAAATTTCGTGGTCAGATATAAAGTATGATTACAATTAGGATAAAAAGTACTATGCACTTATGACTGTGTTTGGGTGACTTACCTCCTCGTTTTCTCTATTTTCCACATTTTTAAAAATCACAGACCATTAAAAGCCATTGGAGCACAAATTGAGGTTTTCCTCTTGATGTAATCAGAATGATTGAAAATAATTAAAAAGAGGAAAACAATTAGAGAGCATTAACTTCATTTTTAAGTTGCTTTCTTCTTTCTCTTTTAGCTAGAATAAAAATAGTTTTTTTTCTGATTATATACATTTAGATATATACATAAAAATTCAAGAACCAAACAAACAACCCTGATTACAAAGTGGGTGAAGGACTTGAATAGACATTTCTCCAAAGAAGACACACAAATAACCAGTCAGCACATGGAAAGATGCTCAATATCATTAATCGTTAGGGAAATGCAAATCAAAACCACGAGGAGATACCACGTCATACCAATCCGGATGGCTGTTATCAAGAAAACAGACAATAACAAGTGTTGGCAAGTATGTGGAAAGATCGGAACCCTTGTGCATTGCTGGTGAGATTGTAAAATGGTACAGTCACTGTGGAAAATAGTACGGCAGTTCTTCAAAAAATTAAACATAGAATTATCATATGATCCAGCAATTCTACTTCTGAATATATACCCAAAAGAATTGAAAACAGACTCAAACAGATATTTGTCTACCCATGTTCATAGCAGCCTTATTTACAATAGCCAAAAGGCGGAAGCAACCTACATGTATGAACTTGCTAGGGCTGCCATAACAAAATACTACAGACAGGGTGGCTCAACCAACAGAAATGTATTTCCTCACAGTTCTGGGGGCAGGAAGTCCAAGATCAAGGTGCCAGCACAGGTGGCTTCTCCTGAGACCTCTCTCCTTGGCTTGTAGATGGCCACCTTCTTGCTGTGGCCTCACATGGCCTTTTCACACGTCCTTGGTATCTCTTCCTCCTCTTATAAGGACACCAGGCCTATCAGACTAGGGCCCATCCCTATAACCTCAGTTAACCGTAATTACTTCTTCAAGGGTCGTATCTCAAACAGTCATATGGGGGGTTAGGGGTTCAACCTATACATTTTGGGAGGACACAATTCAGTCCATAACACCACATGTCCATCAATGGATGACTGGCTGAACAAAATATCATATATACATACAATGGAATGTTATTCAGCCTTAGAAAAGAAGGAAATTCTAACACATGCTACAACATGAATGAACCTTGTAGACATTATGCTAAGTGAAATAAGCCAGTGACAAAAGGGCAAATATTCTGATTCCATTTACATGAGGTCTCCAGAGTAGTCACAGTCATGGAGACAGAAATTAGAAGGCTGGTTGCCAGGGGCTGCATTTCGGGGGGGAGGCCTGAGGAATTATTGTTTAATGGGTACAGAGTTTCAGTTTTGGAAGATGAAAAAGTTCTGGAGATGGATAATGGTTATGGTTGCGCAACAGTGTAAATGCGCTTAATGCCACTAAATTGTACACTTAAAAATGGTTAATTTTATGCCATGTATATGTTACCACAATAAAAAACAGCGCAAGAACCTCCCTGAGATAATAATCACTAAAATTTGGGGAACTCATCTTTTCTACACTTACGTATACACATATATATATGTTTTTTCTTTTCTGTCCTTGTAGAAGTCCTATTAATTAATTTAAAAATATTTTATTATATTTCAAATGTGAAGTGTACAGAATCATAATGCAGATGCCCATGTACCCCCCATTCAGCTTTACAAATGGTAACATCTTCCATGCTTGCTTGAGATCTTTTATAAAGTCTTTTTTATTATGTAATATTATATGTAAGATTATACAATATTATATATTTAATGCGTGTGTATAAAATAAAAATGCGCACTTGAGAACCCAGCACAACACCCGCCCTCGGACCTCAGCCCCCATGGATACCTTTGAACCCCTCTGTGCTCATCCCCACCTCATCCCTCTGCCTCTTCCTGCCTGCACCTCCCCCCTCCAAGACGCACTAGCTTACTTTTGTGTTTATTATTCCCTTGCTTAAGTAATTTGTCGCATATGCATATAGCTCTCTTCTGGCCACCTTTTGCTGCCTAAAATACTACCTCAGAACTTAGTGAGTTAAAGCGTCAACCATTTAATTCTATCTCCTGATTCTATGGGTCAGGAATTCGGGCAGGGTCAGCTGTGTGACTCTATTTCACATAGCGCTTGGGTTGGTCTGGAAGGTCCACATGGGCTCCACTCAAGGCTGGAGCCTTGGTGGGGATGGGTAGAAGACTGAGTTCAGCTGGGCCTGTTTACTGGCACATAGGCTCCAGAATGATCGACTCTGGGTGGTCAAACTTCTCTCGTGGTAGCTCAGGACTTCCGTTCCAAGAGAGCCAAACAGAGCTATAAGGCTTCTTATGACCTAGCCTCAGAAGTCCTGGAATGTCACTTCCGCTGCAGCCTATTGTCAAGCGAGTCTCTAAGGCCAACCTGGATTCAAGGTTTGAGCACTGGTTATGTTCCAGATATGTCACCTTGGACAAGTTCCTTATGGTCTCTGGGGCTCACCTCCCTCATCTAAGAAAATGGGGGTAGCAACAGGCCCCACCTCGAGGGCTTGTGTGAACTCAGAATGAAGTAATGCGCGCAAAGTGCCTACACACAGTAAGCGCTGGGTCAAGATGTAACTGCTATTAAAAACAGGGAAGCTGGCGCTCACAGGGTGGGTTAGAAAAGGATGGAAAGCTGGGGTGGCGGGACTAGGACAGCAGGGATGGGGAGGCAACAAAGTATCTCTGAATAGACCATTGGCACAGCCCTGACTCATGTGTCACCCTAATAACTAATTACTTACAACTAGGATATGCGAGCCGGGGGCCTGAATGAAGCACAAACACTAACAAATGAATCCAATGCATTCCAGGGGAATAACACAGCCACGCTGAAAGGGATGGAGAAGAAAATAACTACGGAATTTTGGAAAACAGTATTTTTTTCTTTTATTTATTTTTATTTTATTGAGGTCATATAGTTTATAACATTGTGAAATGTCAGTCGTACATTAATATTTGTCAGTCACCATATAAATGTGCCTCTTCACCCCTTGTGCCCATCCCCCACCCCTCTTCCCCCCAGTAACCACTAATCTGTTCTCTTTGTCCCTGTGTCTGTTTATCTTCCACATGAGTGAAATCACAGTGTTTGTCTTTCTCTGTCTGGGTTATTTCGCTTAACACCATACCCTCAAGGTCCATCCATGTGGTTGCAAATGGGGCAATTTTGTCTTTTTTATGGCTAAGTAGTATTCCATTGTATACATATCTCTCTCTCACATCTTCTTTATCCACTGGGCACTTGAGTTACTTCCACGCATTGGCTATTGTGAATAATGCTGCAATGAACGTAGGGGTGTGTAAGTCTCTTTGTATTGTTGATTTCAAGTTCTTTGGATAAATACCCAGTAGTGGGATGGCTGGGTCATATGGTATTTCTATTTTTAATTTTTTGAGGAATCTCCATATTGTTTTCCATAGTGGCTGCACCAGTTTGCACTCCCACCAGCAGTGGATGAGGGTTCCCTTCTCTCCACAACCTCTCCAACAGTTGTCATTTTTTGTCTTGGTGATTATAGCCATTCTAACAGGTGTAAGGTGATATCTTAGTGTACTTTCAATTTCCACTTCCCTGATGATTAGTGATGTTGAACATCTTTTCATGTGCCTGTTGACCATCTGCATGTCTTCTTTGGAAAATGTCTCTTCAGATCCTTTTTTTTTCTTTTGAGGAAGATTAGCCCTGAGCTAACATCTGCTGCCAATCCTCCTCTTTTTGCTGAGGAAGCCTGGCCCTGAGCTAACATCCATGACCATCTTCCTCTACTTTATATGTGGGACACCTACCGCAGCGTGGCTTTTGCCAAGCAGTGCCATGTCCGCACCCGGGATCTGAACTAGAGAACCCCGGGCTGCCGAAGTGGAACATGCGCACTTAACCACTGCGCCACTGGGCCGGCCCTTCTCTGCCATTTTTTTTTTATCGGGTTGTTTTGCTGTTGTTGTTGAGTTGCATGAGTTCTTTAGATATTTTGGAGATTAACCCCTTGTCAGATATATGATTGCAAATACCTTCTTCCAGTTGGTGGGTTGTCCTTTTCTTTTGTTCCTGTTTCCTTTGCCTAGCATTATTAGCTCTTTAGTCTGATGAAGTCCCATTTATTTATTTTTTCTTTTGCTTCCCTTCCCCAAGTAGACATGGTATTCAAAAAGATCCCTTTAAGATTGATGTCAGAGTATACTGCCTGTATTTTCTTCTAGGAATTTTATGGTTTCATGTCTTACTTTCAAGTCTTTAATCCATTTTGAGTTAAAATTTTTTTTTTCTGAGGAAGATTAGCCCTGAGCTAACTACTGCCAATCTTCCTCTTTTTGCTGAGGAAAACTGGCCCTGAGCTAACATCCATGCCCATCTTCCTCCATTTTGTACGTGGGATGCCTACCACAGCATGGCTTGCCAAGTGGTGCCATGTCCACACCCGGGATCCAAACCGGCGAACCCCGGCCGTCAAGAAGCGGAACGTGTAAACTTAACTGCTGTGCCACCGGGCCGGCCCCCTTGAGCTAAAATTTTTGTGTGTGACATAAAATAATGGTCTACTTTCATTCTTTTGCATGTGGCTGTCCAGTTTTCCCAGCACTATTTTTTGAAGAGAATTTCTTTTCTCAGTCGTATGTTCTTAGTTCCTTTGTTGAAGACTAGCTGACTGTAGATGTGTGGTTTTATTTCTGGGCTTTCAATTCTGTCTCATTGATCTCTGTGTCTGTTTTTGTGCCAGTACCATGCTGTTTTGATCACTATAGCTTTGTAGCATATTTTGAAGTCAGGGATTGTGATGCCTCCAGCTTTGTTCTTGTTTCTCAAGATTGCTTTGACTATTCAGGGTCTTTTGTTGCCCCATATGAATTTTAGGATTCTTTGTTCTATTTCTGTGAAGAATGTCATTGGGATTCTGATTGGGATTGCATTGAATCCGTAGACTGCTTTGGGTAGTATGGACATTTTAAGTATGTTTATTCTTCTAACCCATGTGCCTGGAATCTCTTTCCATTTCTTTAGAACATCATGGATTTCTTTCAATGTCTTATAGTTTTCAGTGTATAGGTCTTTCACCTCCTTGGTTAAATTTATTCCTAGATATTTTATTCTTTTCGTTGTGATTGTAAATGGGATTGTATTCTTGAATTCTCTTTCTGGAAAACAGCATTTTGATTGGATACTATAAGGCTTACAACAAAAAGATCTGTCCACAAATACTGGACTCTAGTTAGCAAATCTGTTATAGGCATATGTAACTACTTTATGATACGAGGGTTGCACAAGTAAGTGAACAGAGCCACATTCTCACCGTGAAAGAAAAAAGTTTAAAAATAAGGAAACGGGGAAGGCTAGAATAAATCCTGCAGTGTGGATTAGAGTGGAGATATCAGTACATTTATTTTCATATGTATACAGATAGACAGATAAAGAAATATAGATGTGTGTGTACATGGGTTAGTATGCATGCTTCTACTTGCTAGCTCTGTCTTAGGAGGACCCAGAAGCAAGGACACCCCAATAGTAAGAAGCACATCTCGCACGTGGATCCTGCTTTCTAATACCATTCTTCAATAAAGGAACTAGGGCTCCTTGGAGTAATGGCTGATGCTGGACCAGGGCAGGGAAAATACAAGTGAACCTGTAGTGTCTTGTGGTGCCAGAAAGTAAGGCAGTGCTCAAAAAGGGGTGGGGCATGACAAGAGGACACAGGAGCTAAGGCGGGGAGGTGCAGGCAGTGTTCCAAAGGAAGCCACGTGCAATATAATCGAACCTTCATCTTCAGAGCTCTCAAATATTGTCCTAATGAAAGGAATAGAAAACATGTTAGGAAAGGAAGTTCTACTGAAACACTACCAAGTCTGAAAGTCACTTCAGTCATGAATCATAATGAGGAAGCTCATTATGAAGTGCACCCATATCGTGTAAAGAGAAAACGTGAAATTTAATTTGGCAGTTTTTATCAGTAATGCTGGAAGTTACAAATAATAATGAAAGGCCATTAAAAAATCATTACTTTCAAGTGGTTTGAAGTATCTATAAAATTCACATTTAAAAATGGCAAAGAGCGCACACAATCCTTCATGCCAGAAAGTTATTTTGTCTGAAGCTGCCCACGGGATCGTAAAATAAGCCAGCAGAAAAATTTGAAGATCACATTGGAAAAACTTGGTAATTGTCTTTGAAAATGCTTCCTAGTGCCAGAGGAAGTCAGTCTACATTCTTAAAGATCAGCTCTGACCTCAAAAAGCTGTTTAATGTACAAGTCATTTGAAATGATTACCATCAATGAGCTTAATATTTTCCTCTAAACTCTCAGTATATTCGTTTCCACACAAGAGCTGGGCACTAAACGTTAAGTGGCAATGAACTAAGAGGGCAGGTTCTGGAATGAGATTGCCTAGGTTCAAATTCCTCATCTGCCACTTCTAGCTGTGTGATCTTGGGCAAATTATGCAACCTCTCTGAGCCTGCATTTCTTCATATGTAAAACTGGGATGATTAAAAAAGAACTCCGCCTCATAGGGGTTATCACAAGGAGTCAAAAGCGCTTAGTATATTTCCATTGCATATGGTAATAATTCAAGAAATATTAGCTGTTAATAAAAAGAGGTTTTGGGGGGCTCAACTTGAAAAATATGTTTTGCTTCTAATTCTAGTTAATTCAGATATAATTTTAAAATACTGTTATTTCTTTTTCAACTTTCTATCATTTATCCAACAAATATTTATCGGGCACTCTCATTTGCCAGGCCCTCTTGAAGGTGCTGGGGATACAGCAGTGACCAGACTGGGAAAATTCTGCCCTCACGGAGCCAGCTGATGGTCTGCTGGGGCAGAGAGACAATAAGCAGAGAAACAGAGGAAAAGGTCAATTTGGCGTGTGCTTATGGGGAAACAGCTCAGCCATGGACATCTCCACACAGGCCACACAGACAAGGTCAACTGCAGTCTGACCTAAGCCTCAAAGGAACAGACTGTGACCCTCCTAGGAACATGGTAAGGTAAACAGCTTTGTGATGAGCTGTTCCAAGGCTGTTTGTCACCCACCTCCCAATTCTGCAGAGGCCGCCATGAGGCAGTTTCTTATATGCCTCCCTGGTGCCCGAAAGGCATGGGACTTTCAACCTTGCCTCCCCACCAAGGCTAGAGCCGCAGGCTATAAAATCATTTAGCTGGAGTATGGAGCCAGCTCCTCCACGACAGGGCAACCCACCGCTTGTGTCATCTGTCCTCTCTGGTTTGGTGTCATCCTGCGGGACCGGGGATGCGGGAAGCTGACATCACGCGGATTGTGCTCATGCTAAGTAATAAACAACCTGCACCGACTTGGGCTTTCTGTTTCCTCCCCACTGAAGCTGCGGCAGTGGCAGGTCCAACCTAGCAGTAGTTGTTGCCCGTAGAGACTGCTGGACAGTGCTAAGGACTGTGAGGAAATGAAAACAGAAGGAAGGTAATGGAGAGTGACTCCGAGGCTGTTAGAGAGGGAGATCAGGGAAGGGTTCACCAAGGTGATATGTGAGCCAGCCAGGCTGATCTGAGGGAATTGAGTGATAGGCAGAAGGAACAGCAATTACAGAGGCCTGAGGGCAAGGGGGAGATTGGCAGGTGTGAGGAACTGAAACAACAGCAGTGGGCTTGAAGTAAAGTGAGCAAGGAGGAAAAGGATAAATGAAGCTAGACAAGTGGGCAGGGCTAGTTTACACATGGGCTTGCTGGCCATAGGATAGCTTGAGTTTTCAAGTGTTAAGCAGCCAAGTGATATAATCTGATTTATATTTTTAAAAGATCATCATCTCCCAAAAAATCAAGAGTAAAATAAGATGATCCTAAGTGCAGTGTGGGGGCTGAAGGGGCAGGGGGCGAGAGCAGAGGCAGGGGGAGCAGCTGGGAGGAGCAGTGTGAGCGCTGTAGCTCTCGCTAAGGCGTGGTGGACACAGACGTGGAGCCATCCCGGAGCTTGCTCAGCACGCTGGTGGTACAGGGACGCAGCCAGCGTGCTGGGAGCAGCGCGGCGGGAAGATTATCCGCCCTTGTAAGGACTTGGGCTTTCACTCCAAAACGGGGAGCCACAGGAAGGATTGGAGCCGAAGGGTGACTCAACCCGACTAAAGTTTTCGTTAGGATCACGTTGGCTGCTGTGTTGAGACTGCGTGTGTGTCAGTTAGGTGGAAGGGGGACAAGGGTGGAAGCCGGAGGTCAGGTCGGAGGCTACTTCAATAATCCAGGGAAGAAATGTGGCCCGTTTGTCCATGGCAGACTTCTCCTCCACTTATTTGGCAACTGAACCTCTGTGATGGTCTCTCCTGTGAAATGTGCTGTGAATAAATAATGTATATAAAGCACTTGGCACAGCATCTGATGCTTATTAATTTAAATAGTACTTACTATTGGCATTACCAGTTTCATGCCTGAAGCCTCTGCAGTTACTTTCAGAACTGCTCTTAGAAGTTCTTGTGCCTTTAAAAATGCAAGTAAAATCTTATCACTCCCTGCTTAAAACCCTCAAGTGCCTTCCCACTGCAGAATGCAGAAAATCCATACTTTCCCACGGTCATGGTCTGGCCCTGGCCTTCCTCTCCAGTCTCAGGTCCTACCACTCTCCTTACTCAGCCACACTGGCCTCCCTTCTCTCCCTCCACTGCCTCAGACGGCTCGTCACCATCTCAGCATCTTTTGCATTTGCTATTCCTACTGCGAGGACCTCTCTACTCCTAGCTCTTCCTTCGTGCGGCTGGTTTCTTTTCCATTCAGTCGCAGCTCAACCAATTGACCTTCCCTAACCACCTTATCCAACATATGGCGCCCACTCCTCACCCTCCAGTCCCTAGCACTTTGCTGTTCTAGATCCTTCACAGCCTGCCACTATTTGAAATTACCTTGTTTACTATCCCTTTCTCCCACTAGAATGAAATCTTCATGAAACCAGGAACCTTGCCTGTCATTCCGAGGACCTGACGCACAGAGGGTGGTCAGTGTGCTTCCAGAATCTCACATGCCAGGGAAAGACATTAATGGATTGACTTTCTAAGTTAACCAATTAGAAGAGTAGCTCAGATTATCTATAAAGCTTTTATACATGGAATTAAAGTGGGGACATACCTGTATTTACAGGTATGATACATATAACATTCTAAGCATTCACACTACAGGAACACATAAAGGGTTCAACACACATGAACTTTCCATTCACTAAGGCTTACCTCTTATTTAAGCACCAACATTCCCCTGGATGGTAATATTCCTAAAACAGATTCCATGTTTCCCTATCTCCTAAAATCAATCAAATGAAATTTCATTTCCCTTTCCTTATGAACATCCCTTATTATATGGGCTGTAATTGAAGTGCAGCCCTGAAGGATTCCTGATGTGTGACGTTTATGAACATTTGTTCCTATACTAAATGACCAGATGGCCCCACGATGCTATAGCATGTTTTTCTTCTTCTCCCCAAAGCCCCCCAGTACATAGTTATGTATCTTAGTTGTAGGTCCCTCTGGTTGTGCTATGTGGGACGCCAGCTCAGCATGGCCTGACAAGTGGTGCCACCCTGGGCCACTGAAGCAGAGCGCGCGAACTTAACCACTCGGCCACAGGGCCAGCCCCAACGCTTTTTCTTTTTAATACTTTTCCTCTACACCTGTTATGTGTAATGACTGTTATGCTGAAAATTACTGCTCCTCCTGTCAGTATCTCCCTTCCCCTATCTTATAAATGGACTATATCTAATCTGTTGACAGTTTGTTAAAGAAATAAAATTTTTAGGGGCCAGCCCGGCGGCACAGTGGTTAAGTGCACACGTTCCGCTTTGGTGGCCCGGGGTTCACCGGTTCAGATCCCGGGTGTGGACATGGCACTGCTGGGTAAGCTATGCTGTGGTAGGCGTCCCACATATAAAGTAGAGGAAGACAGGCACGATGTTAACTCAGGGCCAGTCTTCCTTAGCAAAAAGAGGAGGATTGGCAGCAGATGTTAGCTCAGGGCTAATCTTGCCCCCCCCAAAGAAATGAAATTATTAGAAATTTATTAGAAAGTATGCCCCAAAAGCAGATTAAGTAAGGTCTCAGGAGTATTCTTATGAGAAAAGTGCTGAGTTTCAGGAGGCCTTTCCTTCCTGGCTGTTAGCTGGGTTTCTTCTTGGGTTTGCCAACCAGATAAAACATAACCACAACCTGAGTTTGGGCGAATCAGAAGGGGAAACAGTTGAGCTTCCTTATGACACTGTAGCAAGAATCAGACAAGATCTTAGTTTAAATCTCTGCCACTTACTATCCACGCATCTAACTTCTCAAAACATTCATACTTTTTAGCAGCAACTAATGTTTATGGAGCACTTGCTATGTCTCAGGCCACCGTCCTGTTTCACCTGCACTATCACATCTTAATTAATCCTTACAATAAGTCTGTGAAGGAGACATTATCCCCATTAATCAGCTGAGAAAACAGGTTCCAAAGTTAAGTAACTCGATGTCACACAGCTAATAAGCAAAGATCAGGACAGTCAAACTCAGAGCTCTTAGCTATTCATTCATTCAACAATCATCTGAGCTCCTACTATCTTTGAGGCACCAAGTACACATCAGTGAACAAGACAGATAAAAATTCTTGCCCTCTTTATGCAACTTACATTCTAGAAGACGTGGAGGGGAGAGACAAACAGCAGGCTATAAATACAAATGTAAACTATACAGCTTGTTATTAGGTTATACCACTCAAAATTGCCAACAGCCAACTATTTTACCTACAAAAATGGTAATTTCACATGGTTCAACCTACAGAAGGTGGTAGGCACAACTGAAAAGGGGAGGGTAAGGAGGCCTGGCAGCCGCGGCAGGCTGCAGTAGTGAACAGGGCAGCCCTGGAGACCTGGGTGAGGTGCCATGCCGTGGGGAGGGGGAGGAGTCAGGAGTTAGTTATTTCCGATACTACACTCACACGTGGTAATGTGCTAACGACGACTTCAACCTCACAGGGTTGTGAGGCTCAAATGAAATAACAAAAGTGAAAAAGTTTTGTAAACTAGGAAGTTCTAGGACTATAACAAATTACTGTTTACTATTATTTAAATTTCTCTACTTTGCTACTGGGAATTACAGCAAATTTTGAAGGCATAAATATAGCTAGATGGCTGGCAAGGTTGCGAGTTCCTACCTTACCTGGAAGAGAAGCAATTAAGAGCTTTGGTTTAAAATTTTTCTTCCTGCTCCCAGAAAACAAAAAGTTTTGTTGTTGTTCTTTAGTTAATGAAGTATTATCTGCACAGAAAAGGTTAACAGGACATGTCTGAAACCAACTGTTGAGATGCAGGTGAGACTGCGATCTAAACGATTTAACAGAATTCCAAGAGAAAGCCATGTTATTTTAGATAGTAAAATGTAGTAAGTATACTATGCGTCTGAAATTTAATGTCTCTGAAGTAGGTAAGAATTCTGCTAACTCCACCAATCCATTGTACCAGATAATCATTATCTGCTGTGCTTGGTAAAGATTACAACTAAACCAGCTACTAAAGCTTAACAGACAAGGAAAAGTAACCAACACAAAACTACACTAGGTTAATTTGTAGAGAAATGATAGGTATGCATAGTTTCTTTTAAAGAGACAGCCTTTATTTTAAGGATTCTTACATTGAAGAATTCAAAAAGTGGTGAAGGTTTTTGGAATTTATTGATTTGTATTTAAAAGGAACTGTTGACAAAGATTCACCAGAAATTATCTGAACAAGTGGGAAAATACAGTTAATACTACCAAAACACTACTAAAATAATTCCAGGATATGTGGTTTATCCAACATAACAATACCTCTTAGATGCTGTCACTGATATGAAAACTGACCGCTTCTTACTTAACACACAGTGGTATAATAAACAATACTTAATCACTTCTGTTCTTTCCTGAATATATAAAAATTAAAATACCAATTAAAAAACTAATATATCTTCTCTTTAAATGTTTCTTACAGATACAATTTCAATATTTTCATTCAATAGTGGTGTGGTTTAAGAGATTTTTCATTCACAAGTCAAACAACAATTCACCCAAAGTGAACTGATAGTCTATAGGCTCATAGTGCAAATAAAGAGTTCAGGAATGCAGCAACTAACATTTCTAAAATACAAAACAGATAAAATTCTTAGAAGATACATGCAATAAGCTCTACTAAGCAGCTGGCCACAGAACTAGAACATTTGATAATTTCACTGGTGATTTCAATGAGACTCCAGATGTTTCTCAACTCAACCTGAATTCTCATCGTAGGCTTTGTATTTTTCTTTTCCAGTTTCACTAATGACACAAACGTGCTATAAAAAAAAAATCCAGAAATTCATGTTAGAAAAGTGCATTCTGAAATGAAAGGTAAGAAGAGCATTTTGCATATCGTATAGGAATAGTATTATGCCGCAGGGTTTTTTACTAAACAGAGGTTTGTGCAGTCTTCCTAATCCTCCCCACCCATGTTCATAAATGCATACTTGGGACTCCTGCCTCCAGAGGAGGAGGTGGGTATTTGAAGGAGAGTGAATTAAAAGTCTTAAACTAGTTCATTTATTTCTTACTTATGACCACATCTATCATCTGAAACAATAATGGGACAGTTATTGTATACTAAAGCTGTTCAACTGTTTCAGCCAGCAAGAAGTGTCACCCTAGCCTGGCCAAATTCCAGCTCTAAGGACACTGTGTATTTGACAACAGCTTTATCTGACTAATGCGAACCATCGGTCGGTTCCAATTATGAGGTGCTGGAAAGAGAGAACAATTCTTCTCTTTTGTAAATTTTTATATGGGTTCTGAAAAATGAGAGTGAGGAAAAGAAGCATTACTTACATTCAAATCCCTGAAGTATTCATTATAGTCAAGGGCATATCCTACGACAAACTTGTCTGGAATTTCAAATCCAACAACTAAAAAGAATCATAATTTATCATTTAGATACAGAAAACATCACTTCAAATCTAAAATTCTAAAATCTAAAAAATTACAAATAAATACTTGCAAATGGGCCTTCTCTACAAATATTCTCCAAAGTAACTCTAAACCATTTCATGTAAAATTTGTTTAGGTTAAAGATGGTTAAATGATTGACAAAAAGCAATTCACTTACAGTCTGGTCTATATCCAACACTTCGAGGGGTCCTTTTCACCAGCAAGCTGTTAATTACAAAATGTGACATGTGACATATGGAGACACTACAGGGCACTACAAAAGAGAACATTAACGTTCTCAAACATGGTTTCATCTGCATTTAGCATACTATGGTGAGTTTTAACATATCCAAAGAAAGACTATGAAATGGAGAGCTAAATCACAGGGATCACTAGGCGGGGGCAGCCATGAGCTCACGCTACAGATGAGGACCTTGACTGAGCTTCAGCTGGAACACGATGGCCGTTTCTGAGAGCTGCACCCTGACTACCCACGCACCCACCGGAGGGCAGCTAATCAGGAGAATGAGTGAGTGGGGACTGCCAACAAGCAAAGATGAAAAGATAAGGGCTCTCAGTCCAGAATCCCTGGAAATACAATCCCTAAGCCACAAAGGGGTGTGGGAGGGGTAAGCATTACCTTTCAGACTTTTAATATGCGGCTTACGAAGAGGAACTTTAGGCTAAAAAATAACCAGCATGCTAAAGGAGCTAGTATCTCTTTTTGAGAGCAAAAACTGCAGGTAGGATGAGTCAACTCGAACAAAAGCTAATTTTGTAACCCAAGTGCTGCCTCCTGAAATTTTCAGCCATTAAAATAAAAGCTGTAGACAGTGCTTTGAAAGCCTTTATATATATTGAGGGCAGTCCCCCAAAAACATGATGTCATACCTTCCCAGATAAATATATTTAAAGAGCTGAAAGGCACCTAAAGTGATCCTCAACCTCAGCTGCACCTCAGAATCACCTATGAACTCTGAAAAAACCAAACAGAACTCAGACACCCAGGCCACACCTCTGACCAATTACATCAGAATCACTGGGGATGAGAGACAGACACAGGCTGTTGTTTTTTTCAAGCTCACAGGTGATTCCAATACGCAGCCGACGTTGCGAACCACCGGCCTACCCTTAGCCTCCAAGGGGTCATCTCATCAAGCCCTCATGACTCTCTTCCAGTAATTAGAAGATACACTTGGACTCAATTTCCAATTAGAAAGAAAATAAACCAATCACAGCAAAAACCCTCCCTTTCCTCTATCTGAACCCACTCAAGAACACTCCAGAAAAGGTATCATTAAACTCAGTGCAAGCTGTACTAAGAGTTTAAGGGAATTCGGCACCTCATACGCCTATAGATGTGAATGTTTAATAAAGCTCCATCTGTAAGTCATGATTCTAACTCATTTTTGAAGCAACTTTCATAGAACTCCAAAGATATACAAATGGCCAAAAAGCAGATGAAAAGGTGCTCAACATCCTTAGTCGCCAGAAAAATGCGAATTAAAACCACAATGAGATACCACATCTCACACACTAGGATGGCCATAATTTAAAAATATAGACAATAACAAGTGTTGACAAAGACATGGAATACTGGAACCCTCATACATTGCTGGTGGGAATGTAAAACATTAAGCAGATACTTTGTTAAAGGGTCTGGCAGTTCCTCAAAATGTTAAACATAGAGTTACCATATGACCTAGCAATTCTACTCCTAGGTATATATCCAAGAAAACTGAAAACAGGTGATCAAACAAAAACTTGTACACCAATGTTCCTATCAACATTATACATAAGAGCTGAAGAGGAGAAACCCAAATGTCCATCAGCAGATGAATGGGTAATAAAATGTGGTATATTCATACAACGGAATATTACTCAGCTATAACGTGGAATGAAGTACTGATATATGCTACAACGTGGATGAACCTTGAAAATACGCCAAGTCAAAGGAGATACAAAGGACCACATAGCCTATATCCCTTTATATGAAATGTCCAGAGGAGGCAAATCCACAGACTTTCCATAGAAAGGTTAGTTGTTTGCCAGGGCCTGGGGGAAAGGGTGAATGATTGCTAATGGGTACAGGGTTTCTTTTGGGGGTTATAAAAAGGCTCTAAAATTAGACAGTGGTGATTGATGCACAAGTCCGTGAATATACGAAAAACCACTGGCTTGTACAACTTTTAAAGAGTGAATTTTATGGTATGTGAATCACATCTCAATTTAAAAAATGGGTAATCATTTCCAGAACTAGCTACACGTAATGTGCTAAAAACCTTACTACCCTTCCTTCACTCTAAAAGGCACAATTAAGCAGCTGCTCACTACAATGAGATCCATCACAGTGTTGTTTTTTTTTTCTTTTTTTTTAAGATTTTATTTTTCTCCTTTTTCTCCCCAAAGTCCCCCGGTACATAGTTGTATATTTCATTGTGGGTCCTTCTAGTTGTGGCATGTGGGACGCTGCCTGAGCGTGGTCTGATGAGCAGTGCCATGTCCGCGCCCAGGATTCGAACCAACGAAACACTGGGCCGCCTGCAGCGGAGCGCGCGAACTTAACCACTCGGCCACGGGGCCAGCCCCCTAGATCCATCACATTGTAATAGCCAACACTGGAACAGCATTTTGCAGTTTAAAAGACTTTCAAATACGTTCTCCTTTGAATCCCACAGCTTCCCTATAAGTGCAAGATGTTAACAATCACTCTCACTTAAAGATGAGTAAACATGTTCAGAGAGATTACGTATGGGACAGTTTTTCAGGTAAGTGGGAGAGAAATACCAGACTGAAAACCCCAGTCCATGCCTTTCTCACTCTACTTCTCGAGAACCTGCAAACTAGAAACGCAGCAGGAAGAGCCTCAGAAGTCACCTAGGCCAGGCATTCTCAACAGAAGCCACATCACCTCCAAGGGAACTGAAACTGGTTCTTGGCAAAGGGGAGCTGGGGGCAGGAGAGCTTAGACATTCCAAAACTCAGCCATACCTAACAAAATTTTATTCCTTAGTATTTAATTTCTCTCACTGGGATCTCTGAGGTAGCATGAGTAGCACTGACATTGAGTTCACGGAAGATACATGAAACATATGCAAGATCAGTGCTACAAAGCTATGGTGAACAGATGACTGATTAGAGGACTTTCTCTCATGAGCTGCCCGATCCAGGAGCTGTATTGTGAGAGGTGGCCTGTGAGTGCTTGTTGGCTGCCTTGTGGGGGTTAATTTTTTGATCCCCAGTTTATATATTATTTAATTCCACGAAAGTAATTTATCCCATTAACCATGTCAAGTATGCCAAGAAAAAGTGTCAACAAATTCTCAATGAATATCTGGTAGTTAATTTTTTTCTCTTAAAGATTGGCACCTGAGCTAACAACTGTTGCCAATCTTCTTCCCCGCCCTGCTTTTTCTCCCCAAATCCCCCCAGGACATAGTTGTATATTTTTAGTTGTGGGTCCTTCTGGTTGTGGCACGTGGGACATTGACTCAGCATGGCCTGACGAGCGGTGCCATGTCCACGCCCAGGATCCGAACAAGGGAAACCCCGGGTCGCCGAATCGGAGTGCGTGAACTTAACCACTTGGCCACGGGGCCGGCCCCTAGTTAATTTTTAAGAGATTAATTTTTTGATTGTTTTGACTCTTGCTAGAAACAACCGCTTTTGGATGATTTTTTTTAATGTGATTACACTGCTATTAGGTATTTATAGAAATTTCTAATTTGCATATATAATTTGATACATTACAATTTATATGAGTAAATAATATTAAACATTAGTAAGCAGATAAAGTTTAAAGTTAACTGCTGAAAGCTTTTTCAAATTTTTTATTTCAAAATAATTACAGATTCATAGGAAGCTGCAAAAAAAAAAAAAACCCTCGCAGAGCAGTCCCACGTGCCCTTTCTCCAGTTTCCTCCAATGCTAACGTCTCATGTAACTGTAGTAGATTACCACAACCAGGATGGGGACATTGCTGGACCAACCTTATCCAGATTTCACCAGTTTCATATGCACGTATTTGCGTGTTTGTAGTTCTATGCAATTTTATCACACGTGTGGATTCATGTAACCACCACCACAATCAAAATACAGAACTTTCCATCACCTTAGGCTCTCTCTTGCTACCTCTTTACTTATAGTCACATCCACCAGTCACTCCTAACTCCTGGCAACCACTAATCTGTTCTCCATTTCTACCCCATTTTGTCACTTTAAAGTTATATAAGTGGCATCACACAGTAGGTAACCTTTTGAGACTGGCTTTTGTAAGCACAATTCCCCTGAGGCTCATGCAGGCTGGCATGCGAATGAAGAGTTGGTTCCTTTTTATTGCTGAGTAGGACTCCACGGTAGGGTGTGCCACAATTTGTTTAACCATTCATCTACCTAAGGACATTTTGGTTGTTTCCAGTTTGGGGCTATTACAAATGAAGCTGCAATGAACATTCACGTACGGGTTTTTATATAGACATAAGTTTTCCCTTCTCTGGGATAAAGCCCAGTAGTGCAACTGCAGGAGTTGTATGCCAGTTACAAGTTTAGTTTCTTAAGAAACTCCCAAAATGTTTTCCAAAGCAGCCATACTATTTGACATTCCTACCAGTTAATAGTCTTTTATTTTTTTTCCCCTCCCCAAAGCCACAATACATAGTTGTGTGTTCTAGTTCTAACTCTTTCTAGTTCTACGTGAGCTGCCACCACAGAATGGCCACTGACAGACGAGCAGTGTGGTTCCATGCTCGGGACCCGAACCTGAGCCACGGAAGCAGAGAGCGCCGAACTTTAACCACTAGGCCATCAGGGTTGGCTCAATAATCTTTTAATTTTTAACTTAACTTTTAAGTTAATAAAAAGCTTACCTAGTCATTCTTAACCCTACATTGAATAAAAATAAGCTTTATACTTAATCTTTTTATGTATAAAGCACAGATATACACAGACTACATAAACAGATATACAATATATCTGTGATATTAAAATTTAATGGTGAGGGAGACATTAGGAAAAAAAGGTTGAGAAACACAGACATTAGGCCAACTCCACCACTAAGAAATGACCTAATGAGCCAGCCCTGAAGGCCTGGCAGTTAAAGTTCGATGCACTCCGCTTTGGGAGCCCAGGTTTGGTTCCCAGGTGCAGAACCACACCACTTGTCTGTCAGTAGCCATGCTGTGGGAGTGGCTCACATAGAAGAACTAGAAGGACTTACAACTAGAATATACAACTATGTACTGGGGCTTTGGGTAGGGGGGAAAGAAAAGAAATGACCTAAGTATTCTTTGAGCACTTCACACCTCCAGCAACACAAAATACCTCTCTCATGAGGCAGTCTATCTCAAATTCCACAGCATATTCCAGGAAAGAGGCACAAAAGAATATCCAGAGGAATAAAGTCCATGCTATAGTAGGCTGACATTTAAAACCCTAAAGAGCATGTAGAGAAATAAGCAAGAACACTGACTGGTTCACAGGATACTACTTAGTGCCCTAGAATGCATCATTTATATACTCTCGTTATACCTGTCCCAAATCCACCTAAAAACTCACTGACGATACACTGGCACCAGCTACGTGAAAAGCCTCAAAGGACAAACTGCTGACATATGACTCATTAGAAGGCTTACTCCAATTCAAAGACACGTGACAGATACTTTGATCCTTTAAAAGGGCTTTATAAAAAGGTTAATCATTTAGGGAAAAAAAAGATGGGTCACTGTCTGACCCCTACACAAAAACTGCAGATTGATCAAAGATTTATAAATAGAAAATGAAATTGTAAAAACCTAAAAGAAAAAAACCACCCAGGGATGTTACCCTACCAAAAACATAAGGTAGTAAAGCATGAACTCTGAACCAGGTTGCTTGGATTCAAATCTCACCTCTATAGCGTCCCAGCTCTGTGCCTTTGGACAATTCCCTATGCCTTGGTTTAATCTGTAAAGTAGGAAGAATAGTGCTACCTCAGAGCTGTTGGGGGATTAAACTATAATTCAGGATAAACATAGGTAGAACTAAAAGAAGCAAAAGCCAAACAGCACAGGTAGGACCAGGAGGTGAGGCTGGCTTAGAAGAAAGGAAGCAGGTATTGTAAACTTTCAATGTGGATACAGAACAAGATGCAGCATACATCACCACTAACCACTACCTCGCTCAATTCCAGGAGCTCTGGATCTTCAAGGCCCACCCCTTCCTACCACCTCCTAACCCCTCTTTGGGATCCTGGGTCTCAATTCTGCAAGGAGGTCCCAAATTCTCTGCCATGTTACCCAGGACAAGTTGATATCATTAACAGAATGCTCAAAAACCAAACGTTAATATTAAGCAGAAAGTTGACTGCAATAAAGGGCTTTATAAACACATGACAAAATTATTTACAAGGAATACTTAATGAGTCATATTTGAGATTACTTTTCGAAGATAAAACGACAGTTTAGAACATTTACCCTTACAAAGAAGCAATGACTTAATCATCTTTCAAATGAAGAAAACATCCTATGTCAAAATGTTATATACACACCTTGCGACCTTGACCATCTTTGGATTATACTCCTTGACCAAGGAAAGCAAGGTTTGCATTGTTTTGCCAGTGTCAATTATATCCTTTAAAAAAAGAAAAGAGATTTAAATGGTAAATAAAATCAACACAGCTTTAAATTCAGAGTCATTATATAAACACAAAATAGCAAAATCCCATGTGTAACTGGAATAATGCCATTTCTTTCAGTGTGGTAATTCTCACAATTCATGCACTGAGATTTCCTGGAATCTGTAAATCATCTGGCTCTCAGTAAGCAGTAGGAAAGCTAGTCCTTGGGACTGGATTTGGTAGGCGCCAAGAGGTCAATGACAGCTAATTTAAATATATATGCAAATATGTACATGCACTTTATTAAACAGTTATGATGCTGCCCTTCATCATAAAAGGTATTTCATTTTTTTCATAAATTCAAGATTGGGATGCTCTCCCCCCAACTCTTGGATGCAAATAGTTAATGGATCACACTTTGAGAAACATTGCTTTATAACACCTTAAAAGTATCCAAATTAATAAGGTTTTACTATATAAAATGACTTTATATGAAAGTGAATCTTAGCTATTTAGTCAAAAGTAGGACATTATTCAAAATAAACCCATCTCTAATTGGGAAAATATTTCTTAAACCATAACCCTAATGCCCTTCGATGAAATCACTCTACAGATGGTACAAAGCAGTGCTTCACAAAGTGGGGTGTGTGAATCATCAGAAACACCAGGGTTGGAATCCTGTGAAAAATGCAGATGTCTGGGTTGTGGCAGACATAATCCTGATGGCCCCTAAGACTCCCATCCCCTGGCGCACACACCCTTTGAGTGTGAGCAAGACCTGTAAAAATGAGGGGATAGTCACTCCTGTGGTTAGGCTATATTATACAAGATAGCTGTAGCAGACTGAAGATAGATTCTCCTGCTGGTTTTGAAGAAGTCAGCTGTCATGTGAGAGGGCCATGTGCTACGACATACAGATGGCCTTCAGGAGCTGAGAGCCACCCCTGACCGGCAAAAGGGCCCTCAGTTCTGCAACCAGAGGAACTAAATTCTGCCAACAACCTGAATGAATTTGGAAGAAGACCATGAGCCACAAGTCAGATAGGAGTCCCAGCCCTGATTCAGCCTGATGAGATCCTGAGCAGAGGACCCAACTAAACTGTCCTCAGGCTCCTGACCCATGGAAACTGAGATAATAAACATGTATTGTTTTAAGCTGCTACATTTGTGGTTAATTTGTTAGGGAGCATTACCCCAGACAAAATGAATCAATCTAAAATAGAATTAATTAATCTACATTAAAAAAAGCAACTAGTTCCCAGGGATACTAACGTATACTAACCCTTTGAAAAGAATGTTATTTATTTTTTAATCTATAAGCTAAAGTTTTCTAAAAACCTTAATAACAACAAAAAATGAATTGGGGGTTCCTGTTGCTCTTAAGCCTCAAACCATTTTACATAAAAGAATGAGAACTCATTCTATTGGTGGGAATATAAAGCATACAACCACTTTGATGAGTAATTTGGCAACAATAGTAAAATTGAAAATGTACAAATTCTACAACGAAGTCATTCCACTTCTAAGTGCCTGTATCTAGAGGGAACTCACACATGCGTACACAGGGCATTGTGAAAGGATGCTCTTAGCAGCCCTGCTGTAGTAGCAAAAACTGGAAGCGAACTCCCTGCTTGTAGGGCAGTAAATTGGTTGATTCATACACTACAATGCTATGCAGCATTTTAAGGCCAACTAACTCTGTACGTCTCAACATGAACAATTTCAAAAACAATTTTGAGTGAAAATAACAAGTTGTGAGAGAATATGTATAGTGTGGCACTATATAAATTTTTAAATCACAAAATATGTTTTGTATATTATACATATATATATATATGCGCAACAGAAGTATTAAAAACAGTATGGGAATGATATACATCAACTTTAAATGAAAGAAAAAAATTCAAGCCAAAAAGAGAGGGCTAAGAAGTATACCCCAAATTTCCCATTATCCGGTAAAAATAAATTACTAAATATTTCTTACAAAAAAATATCTCACTCCTTTGTAACACAAGCCCACCATTAAAACTGATGAAGAATTTCTTTTCCTGGCTTACCTTTAGGACTGTGCATACTACGTTAGAAAATCATAAAGACTACATTAAAAATATGTAGAACTTACTTCAACAATCAAGACATTCTAGAAGAAAGAGAGAAATGAAAATCAGTACAATGAATCACACAGTGTTTCCAATTATAACTCGAATCACATCATAAGAAACTCTAAGGAATTATCCACATTCTTGTTTAAGCTACTTTACTATATCAAACCCTGATTTAAACAAGTGGGCCATCTGTTGGGATTTGGAACGCCTTTAATATGAAATTTCACTGCAATGGAATTTTTAAAAATAAAATTTGACCCATATGTTCATTTTTAAAAAGTTTTCATTACTTAAACAGAGGTCTAATCTTGTGGAAGTCATGAAATTTCTCTGGGCTTCAGTTTTCAATGTGTAAAACGAAGGACTTCATCTAGTATGTGTCTTGCAATTCTAATTTCAAGGACTGTAATTTGTACAATAATTCCAAAATCATGCACTTAACTTAGCATTCGAATTTGAATTTAAATCTAATTCAAAACCTATTTTCCTCATTAGGCTGAAGTTGATCTGCATTTTTCTGGATGTGGTCATATTCTTGGACTAAAGAAAGATGCCAATGCTTCCTCCCACCATCAACCCTCACCTCAATTTCTACCTCTCAGAATTTGATAGTTAGAAGAATCCTTAGAGAAAACACCTTCTAACAATTACCTCTGAGGTAGAGAAGAGTCCTGTCTGTTCTTATGCTAGTTATACGAATGAGGTTGCATTTCACATACTGGTTATTAATTGTTATCACAAAAAGATTCATACTTCTTTCTAGTTCTCATTTCTCTGTCACATACCTATAGCATCACAATTTTAATGTTCTATATATTCTTCTAAGTCAGTGGTTACCAAAGTAAGGCAAACAAGATCCACTGGGTTGCAAGAAATAAATATTAGAACTTTTTTTAAACCTCATCTTGTTTAATCTATAATTTTGCGTGTATTTTATAATATACATAATATTACTACCACAGGTCATATGTAGTTTACTCCTTTCCTCACATCACAACTAATTTGTCTCTTTTCAAAACACTGCAATCTAAATCTTTAGTAAGTAAAATGAAATATAATCAATTAATGGATCAGTAATCATTTCACCACCTACTATGTGGTTCTTTCCCAACATTTTCTCTACCTTAGCTAGCACATCTGAAGGACATCATTTTCCCGTCAGTAACTGTGGCTCAATGCTGCAGTGCTTTGCATCGTGGGATGGAGTTATAGTCTGAAAATAGCACTGAATTATGAGACAGAGAAACTGGATTCTAGTCTTGGCTTTAATACTAAGTAGCTGAACAACCTTAAGTCATAACCACAGACTTTTAGTGGTATGAGACAGTTTATACAAATCAAAGTTCAGAGAGATTAAATACTTATCCAATACAAAATTGTACTATCTAGAGCATGATCTCAATACTGTTTAAAAAATAAAAGAATGAGAATTGCTATCATTATTGAAAGCATATTTTATGTCAAATAGCTACATCTTTACTTAATAAATAAAAAAATGAGGCTCAGAGGCATTAAATGAATTGCTTAAAGTCATAAAAATAGCCAAGTGGTAGAACAGAGATTTGAAGAGGTGTTTTCAGGGTCCAAAGCCCATATTTTCAACCAATAACTGGAAAAAAGAGGAAAAACATTTATATACATACGTATGTGTATACATACAGTGCCCCAAAAAGATAAACTGAAATAGAATGTCTAAGTAGCCCATAATCTCACCACCAAGAAATAACTTTACCTAACTTATGTGTCTTGATTTTTTTCCCATACTCAATGTACTTTACTGTGACTATCATGAAAAGAGTTATTTTAGAAACAGAGACCTGTTAAGATCACAGAGCTACATAGTGGGGCAGAGCCATTAGGTGGGAAAGGCAAGGTCAAATGGAATCAAGGAAGGCTTTGAAGGCTAGGCCCCTCCCAGCAGGAAAAACTGATTATAGGAGTAAGGACTTTGAATGACTTCTAAATATGGGCAAAATGTGCTGAAAGGGAAGGAGAACAGGTCTGGCAGTGATGTATAGGATGGACAGGAAGGAGAAAGAGTCAACAGATTATAAATTCTCCTTCAAAGTTTCAAAAGATGTTGCAGAGGACAAGATTAGTCTGGCATGACCTGATATGAGACCACAGAATTTGATGCAAGTGTTCTATGTAAAAGTTTCCTTATAGATACTCAGTCAAGTAAGCTGTAAACATTAAAATCTAAAAGTCACAAGAAGAAAAGAGGGGCTGGCTCCATGGCCAAGTGGTTAAGTTCACGCGCTCCGCTGCAGGCGGCCCAGTGTTTCGTTGGTTCGAATCCTGGGCGCGGACATGGCACTACTCATCAAGCCACGCTGAGGGGCGTCCCACATGCCACAACTAGAAGGACCCACAACAAAGAATATACAACTATGTACTGGGGGGCTTTGGGAGAAAAAGGAAAAAAAAAAAAAAATTTAAAAAAACAAAAAAAAAAAAAGAAGAAGAAGAAAAGAGCTTTGGAGCCAGACAAACCTGCATTCAAATTCAAGCTCTTATCAGCAGAGTGACTTTGGACAAGTCCTTCAACCTTGTTGTGTCTTAGCTTCCCGATCTGTAAAATGGGAATAATACCACCCCC
The DNA here is from genome assembly GCF_021613505.1 of Equus quagga. Classification (NCBI taxonomy): domain Eukaryota; kingdom Metazoa; phylum Chordata; class Mammalia; order Perissodactyla; family Equidae; genus Equus; species Equus quagga. Next base: position 16,392,187 of record NC_060276.1, read on the forward strand.
CTATGGGATAGTTGTGAAAGTTTTATGAGATTATGCCTTTATATTTAGCACAGTATCTATAAGTAAAAAAATAACTAGCAGCTGAAAAAAAAGGTAGCATTCCATCATTTATCATTAGTTATTCAAAAATCATTTCAATGTATTAGAATAATATTCGAATATCTTAATATTCTATTATTTTAGCCAACTGTCTATACTGAAAGGATTTTGGTGTATTTAAAAAACTCTTTTTGAGCTTTCTTAAAATAATAGTATGTTTGAATTTATTGAGTGTTCTAACTACCAGAAACTTATAAGAGCTCTATATGCATTATTTCACTTAATCCTTTTAATTTTATGAGGTGGCTGCCATTATCATCCCACTTTACATATGGGAGACAGAGAGGTTAAATAATCTGCCCAAGGGCACATAGTTAGGAAGTACTGAGCTAGGATTTGAATCAAAGCTGTCTGGCTCTAGAACCCACTTTCAGGCCCTACGTTATACTGTTTCTTTATCTTATAAGAAACTACAAGTGAGTCTATTTTTAAAAAGGAGACTGTCTTGAGGCCAGCCTGGTGGCATAGCGGTTAAGTTTGCACACTCCACTTTGGCAGCCTGGGGTTCACAGGTTCGATCCTGGGTGTATACCTGCACACTGCTCATCAAGCCATGCTGTGGCAGCGTCCCACATATAAAAAATAGAGGGAGACTGGCACAGATGTTAGCTCAGGGACAATATTCCCCACCAAAACAAAAAAAAAAAAGATTGTCTTTTCCCCCATATATATATATTTTTGAGGGATCCCAAATTAGATCCTCACAGAGGCAGACAGCAGTACTTCACAACATGGGCTTTAAGTTTAATGCTAGATTCTGCTGCCTCTTTGCTATACGACCTGGGGAAAGATACCTTACCTAGATTGCTTCCAAGGGTTAAATAACCCTTGTTCAAGTGCATAAATAACTATGTAAACTGCCTCCTAGTGACTGATTGAAAGCACAGGGTTACTAATTGACTCTTAGTATGAAGTGCTCTTTTCTTTCCTTTCAAGATACATACCTTTCCAGTTAAAGTTGAGAGGTCATCTCCACCAATCACTTTTATGTCCCCTGTTGACTGGTCATTCTAGTAAAAAAAAGATATAAATATGTATGTATATCCTTGTGTGTACACACACACATTCAAACTTTCAAATAGGAACTAGAAGATTTAAGAAGTTAGCTATCTAATGTCATAGCATTATGATATTCTAAATGATATAAATTATAAGAATGAGGTTTCTAGAAATGAATGACTAGGTAATTTTCAACTAGAGATTAGTAAAAATTAAAAAGTCCTAATTGGCCATTACTGATTTGATGCTTTTAAGAGTCCTAAAAATAGGGTATACCCATTTTCCAGTAGGCAGTATAACAGCAGCCACTCATCCTCAGTCATGGCAATTTATGAACCATGTAAGAAGTTATTTGCATGACAGGTGTCTGGGTCTGGCCCCGGACCATTCTCATGATTCAAGCAAGTTGTAAGGTCTGGTCTATATCACACTCAACACCAAAGATATTTCCCTCAGAAGTCTAGCCCAGGCCCCAGCCATCTTCAGCACAGTCCAGGAAACGAGGTCTGATCAGTAGCCCTTTAAGGTACACCTCTTAGGCTCCCAGTTTTCTGCTATCACAGAATCCAGGAGAAACCTTATAGGAGTTTCAAAGGGGAATGCTCCACACTCACTGTAGTTGGAGGTGATAATGATCATAATTGGGCTGTGCTGGATTCAAGACAGAAAACTGGAGAGAAAGAACAGGTGAACAAAAGAGCTTAGACTTGCCCTAACTGAGAGCAAACCATACCAAAGCTACAGCAATTACAACAGTGCTGTGCCAGCACAGTAACAGACAAGGAGATCACAGAACAAAATCGAGCCCAGAAACAGACCCAGAAATACATGAGGATTTAGTATATGATAAAAATGGCATTTCAAGTCAGTAAGGAAAAGATGAATTATTCAATAAATGGTGTTTGATCAACTAGTTATCCATTTGGGAAAAAATAAAGTATGATCCCTACCTCACAGCATACACAAAAATAAATTCCAGATGGATTAACATCTAAATGTAAAAAATAAAGCTATAAGCAGACTGGAAGAAAACGTAGAATACTATCACATTCTTAGAAAGGGTAAAAATCTAGGCATGACATGAACTTAAATGAAAGAAAAGATCTGTAACAAATATTCTTATTATACATTGGGCTCTAACAGTAAGAACCCAATAGGAAAATGGACAACAAACACAAAAGAGGCAATTCACAGAAGAAAAGTCCGTAACGTATAAAATATCTACCTGAGAAACAAATACTAAAACAATGTGATTCTACTGTTCACCCATTCACACCGGCAAAACTTAAGCCTGATGATATATGTTGGCAAAAGTTAGGGGAAACGAGCACTCTTGCTGTTGGTGAGAGTATAAATTGGTACAACCTCTTTTGAAAACAACATACCAATATCCACTAAAATTGTAAACATGCATGCTATTTGTCCCAACAATCCCACTTCCAGGAATCGATGCTACAAAAACACACACAAGTATGCTAAGGTACATACAAGGATGTTTACTGTATCAATGTTTATAAGAAATAAAAATTGGAGACAACAAACATTTCTATTAACAGGAACTATTTAAACTAAGTTCATCCACACAATGTAATACCATGCAGCTATTAAAAAGAATCTGGGGCCGGCCCCGTGGCCGAGCGGTTGAGTTGGTGTGCTCCACTTTGGCAGCCCAGGGTTTCGCCGGTTTGAATCCTGGGCATGGGCATGGCACTGCTCATCAGGCCATGCTGAGGTGGCATTCCACATGACACAACTAGAAGGACCCACAACTAAAAATACACAACTATGTACTGGGGGGCTTTGGGGAGAAAAAGGAAAAACAAAATCTTTAAAAAAAAAAAAAAATGGGGCCAGCTCCGTGGCCGAGTGGTTAAGTTCGCGTGCTCCGCTGCAGCGGCCCAGGGTTCGGATCCTGGGTGCGGACATGGCACCGCTCGTCAGGCCACGTTGAGGCAGCATCCCACATCCCACAACTAGAAGGATGTGCAAGTAAGATATACAACTGTGTACAGGCAGGGTTTGGGGAGATAAAGCAGGAAAAAAAAAAAAGATTGGCAACAGTTGTTAGTCCAGGTGCCAATCTTTGAAAAAGAATCTGATAATCTATACACACTGACAGGAATAATGGTAATTAAAAACACCAAGTAGTAAAGCAATGTGTCACCTATGAAACTACTTTTGTTCAGCATTTTTAAAAAGTTTACAATAGGCCAGCCCCAGAGGCCTAGTGGTTACGTTTGGTGTGCCCTGCTTCAGTGGCCTGGATTCAGTTCCTGGGCACAGACTGACACCACTCGTCAGTGGCCGTGCTGCGGCGACTCACATACAAAAAGATTAAGATTGGCAACAGATATTAGCTCAGGGCAAATCTTCCTCAGCAAAAAAAAAACAAAAAACAAAAAACAAAAAAAAACACCACACAACATTTTACTTTTATATACTTGTATTTTTGTCATATGCTTCTAAACACATTTCCATTTTTTATGGAGTATTATTTTTGAAAAACACAAATGGGCCAATACTATTCAGTGTTACAAACTAAATACAAATATGAACTCTGCTATCAAAAAATCTCTTGCATAGTCTCATCTTAAGGCAATTACAGACACCCTTCTAACTAACTTAAAAAAAGTTTCAAATACAGAGAATTGATTAATAGCCAAAAAACTGTAGAAAACCTGAAGCTTTCAATGAGAGTGAATCATAGTAAATGATTCACGCTGTAAATAAAGTTAAACAGTGCCATCTTCTGTAGATATTTGGTATTACAGTCCAACTCCAACTGACCCTTTTTCACAAAGGGAGTAAAGATCTAACTGCAAAATATGGAGTCATGGAAAAACCCCAGTGATCCAAAGGCTATGGTGATAGGGTAAGAGACAAGAGAACTCCAAGCACGCAAGACACTGCTGCTCCACTAGCATCCCAATCCCCATATTCCTGTTCACTCCAAGGTTTTTAGCTTAAATCTCTTCTGAGGCTTTTTTCATGGAAAAAGCCACCTTTTAAATAGAGGCTAAAAAAGAAGAGTCACTGAAGAAAACGTTACAGTCCACTGTGCTAGAATACAGGTATAAGTGCCCAAAGTGCATACAAACGGCATCCATGGATCATTTAGCCCACCAGGGGAATTTCCCTCCCACTCTCCCTCTCTCGAACAAGCTTCCCACTGTATCCCCACTTCATTACATTACTGACTGACTCTTATATACCTCATCTTCAAAGAGATGATGGGACTGGCACAGGAGAGGGGGGAGCCCCCGAGAGTTGCTCTTCCCTCTTCTCTACCATCCCATCTCCTCATTCCTCCCAGCCAGAGAGCCTAATGTGCCCTTAACTCAAGGTGTCACTGTCAACTACATAAAATTCCCAGAGAAGCTCTTTGAGTCTACAAATACATACCCTTAGCATCTGTGTTTCCATGATGTCTACCCTTCTTGAGTCTAGGTGAAAAAATGAGAAGGGAAATATGAAGAAACTTTATTACTATTTGTCTATCCCTAGGAATTTTGAAAGCCTCTAGGTAGAAACAAGAACTGAAGCTTGGTATAGGAAAAGAGAAGAAAAAGATGTGTGAAAATATGTAATGAATGGGCTGCAAAAGAACTGCTTGGAACAAAGAGGTTGAAGCCACAAGAAGAGGATGCAGAGAGGCCAATCACCAAGCTGGGTTAGCATTTAGTGGCTTAGCACTACATAGCTTGCTTTTATTATTATTTTTTTTTTTTGAGGAAGATTAGCCCTGAGCTAACTACTGCAAATCCTCCTCTTTGTCCTGAGGAAGACCGGCCCTGAGCTAACGTTCATGCCCATCTTCCTCTACTTTATATGTGGGAGGCCTACCACAGCATGGCTTTTGCCAAGCGGTGCCATGTCCGCACCGGGGATCCAAACCCTGGGCCGCCAAGAAGCAGAACGTGGGAACTTAACCGCTATGCCACCGGGCTGGCCCCCACAGCTTGCTTTTTTGCAGTGAACTTCACAACATTCTTTCAGGACCCTAGAAGGGAGTTATTGTGAAACAGTCATTCCCTCTACATCCAGCTAGGCCCAAGACCACCATATTCAATAATGTTTCCTCATCATATCATAATCTCAACCATCCTCTGTCCTTTAACTGTTTTCCTGTACCGTGATCAAATATCAACAAAAGTGAGAATATGAAAACCACATACTTTTAAAGGCAGAGTGCACCTCAGATGAAAAATGGATGATATCCAATTTTCTAAAAATATACACAGGAAAAAAATAAGTCTGGAAGGATATGCATCCAGGTACTAAGTTAATTTATTTACCTGTATTGTACGGGTTCTTTTAAAAGAACATGTTGCTTTTAAAAAAAAAAGCAATTATCAGTTAAAAAAGAAATGATGCTGATAAAGTAGGGCCCTTATAGATGATCCAATCCTGCACTACCAATACAGTAGCCACTAAGCACATGTGGCAATTACTTAAAATTAAATAAAATTAAGGATTCAGCTCCTCTGTTACATAAGACATATTCCAAGTGCTCAACAGCCACATGGGGCTAGTGGCTCTGTATTAGACTGCACAAACATGGAACGTTTCCATCACTGCAGAAAGTACTACTGGTGAGCACTGCTCTAAGCAAATCAAAGATTCCATTTAGCACAACATAGTAAGAGGAAAGATTGAAGAGTTAGGTGCTACCATCTAATATCTGGTATTTTCAAGTACACTGTTTCCAAACCTTCAGAAATTAATGCATCCTATATTCATGCTTCTCATTCCATGTCTGGTTTAGGACTAGGATCTGATAAAATAAACATGTTCAACAGAATTATTTTTCATGGCCTAAGATAGTACTTTGCATACAACAGATAAGTATGTGTTTGCTGAGTGAATTAATCAATTTCCTTAATTTTTTTTTAACAAAATTTGTAGTTTCATGGGACCAAACTTAAACATGACCTTTATGTTTTAAGAAGCAGGGTGCTTATATAAAAGCTCAGTTGCATGACAAGGACTACATCAAAGTGAAAATCCACAGGAAAGAGCTAAGAAGTATACTTTTGACCCTAGCTCTGTTACAGTTTCCTTATGCCACACGGTTAGTACACATCCCCATGCCTGCCAATTTAAACTGAACAAATTCTTTCTCCCACCCATATCTACAGTCTCAATTCAATAAGCAGGAGAAAGGCATAAATCACTCACTTCCTTTATGTATATAAAAATAGATAAATAGAAGATAAGCTTTAGACTATCTAGTGTCAACATCAAAGTGGTACACTTACATTTAACTTCAACTGTTCTAGAGAAAAAAGTATACTTCAAAGCAATTGACTAAATACATACAGAAAAAGGTTACTGAAAGCTAAAGACCTCTTCTTATAGAAAAGAGACACTTGAAGAAACTACTCCAATATTTTCTGCATTTTTCTTTAACAAGTTCACTCAGCCATCTCTTTACAAATTACTATAAAATAATTTGCATGTTTGATATATTAAACAGATAGCCTAATCAAGCGACTTCCAAGATCAAGACTGAAAGTTATAGCTTTATGAACCCTAACCACAATTGAGGAAAAATCCCATAATTGGCAAAATTAATTGGTTGCATGCAAAACTTCTGACTAATAGAGAATGAAGAAATAAGAGGAAGCCCATTATTAGAGGACACAATTCAGTTAAGTTTTCCCAAATAAGACTCTTAAGTTCTGCACAAAGTTAAAGGCTTGGGTTCAAATCAAAGACCTGTATGATCTACAAGTCACTTCATCCCTCTACACCTCACTGTTCTCAAATGTACATGGAGATAATTCATAATCTCAAAAATGTTTTCTGTAAGATTCCAAATCCTAAGAACAATTTCATTTTAATGTAAGCAATTTAGTTTGAACATACCACAAATCAGGCTAATTTTCCCTTTGCTTAAGGTCCACACAAAAATACTCCCACAAAAAATTTACTTGTCTGACAACTTTTCCTCCTGAGGCTTCGTCATTTTTTTTATTAACCTATTTCAGTAAAAAAAAAAATTAAACTCACAATAGAGAAAATACATTTGCATATTTATTAACTGTTTCATTTTTCTGAATATGACAGAGCCTTAGGGATAGAAAAGGCCATTGACTATATAGTACTACATTTCATTGTTCTAAGATGCACGTGCATATTTTAATATCTCTGACATAGACATATTACAATTGATGGCAACTTGCAACTATAACTGACAGTGTCTTCATTCTTAGCAGCGCAAACAGCAGTGGTAAGTCTTAAAATCAGTGGTATCTTAGATTTGGTATTCCAAATATGGTATTTGGAATCCGCAATTTCCTATCTAGGCACTAAGCAAATAAAACCCTGCCTAACTACTCTAATTAAAGACTATCTAAACTATAACATGTGTGTGTGTATACATAGAGAGAAAATTCTTTAAAATATTAGAAATAAAAGTGGTAGTGGAATTTAGGGTGACTTAATTCCTTTACAATTTTCTGTGCTTGTATGATTTTTAAAATAACGTATTTTTTTAATCAGAAAAATACAATTTTTGTTTTGAAGAAAAACAAGCAGGATGCATTGACACTGTTATGTTTCTTTCTATATTCCAGGAACATTTAATAGTTCATGAAGCATTTCTTTAGGATTAGTACAGATCAGTCAATGTTTAATTCACTATTTCAAACTGGTCAAGATCAGCATATAAAACTATACTAACATCAACATTACTGATGCTGCAAACGATTTAAAATTTCCATCTTATAATTTTATCAAATTAAGTTGCCTGGTTTTTCATATGCACATGTGAATATCTTCCATGACAAGCTGATGAATTATTAAATAGGGTAGAAATGTTACTTCAAATCAACAGAAAGTATATGGATGGTTTTCTTAATTTCGATTGTTTAGTAGTAAATCTACACAGAATTTAACATAAAATAGATTATTTTTCTCTCTGTGAAAATTAACCTAAAAATTCGCTTTGCTTATATTTAAGATTTCACAGTTTTTATCAGTTCAAGAGTTCAGCTTAATAATCCTCTAAGACCTAAAACCAATAGGAAAAAAACTAAAAGTAGAAAATGGAATTAAAATGTCAAAGTGTTTCTATTGCTTCTAATTGCTCTTATAACTATAAAATACTTTTAAAAAGAAAATATTAAAGTTAAAATACCCTCTATTTTTTTTTTTTTTTAGGAAAATTAGCTCTGAGCTAACTACTGCCAGTCCTCCTCTTTTTGCTGAGGAAGCCTGGCTCTGAGCTAACATCCGTGCCCATCTTCCTCTAGTTTATACGTGGGACGCCTACCACAGCATGGCCGCCAAGCAGTGCCATGTCCGCACCCGGGATCCGAACCAGCGAACCTCGGGCCGCCGAGAAGCGGAACGTGCAAACTTAACTGCTGCGCCACTGGGCTGGCCCCTACCCTCTATTTTTTATAAGTTTCTTTTTCAAGGAAAGAACATGCTGCACAAACCCCCAAAGGAATGATGTATAAGTCATGAAGTAACAAGACTGAATTTTTTTTTTTAAGATTTTATTTTTCCTTTTTTCTCCCTAAAACCCCCGGTACATAGTTGTATATTTTTCAGTTGTGGGTCCTTCTAGTTGTGTCCTGTGGGACACCACCTCAGCATGGCCTGATGAGTGGTGCCATGTCCACGCCCATGATCCGAACTGGCGAAACCCTGGGCCGCTGAAGCAGAGCACGTGAACTTAACCACTGGGCCACGGGGCGGCCCCAATGAGACGGATTTTTATGCATCCATGTATCGGGGTGTGCTTAAGAAGATCAGAAAGAAAAACCATACTGTGGACTGTAAGTACATGTTTTGACTCCAAGCAACGATATGTTAAAGGCTGGGCAACTATACCACTAGCAGCTATACTGAGAAGAATTAAATCTTAGTGTAAACCAGCAAAATAAATAAATAAACTTCTATCGAGTAAAAATTAAAATTTTGCATTTAAACAGGTCTTGAACTCAAGCAAGACTTTAACAAGTTAGAAGGAGCTGATAAGTAGTATGAAGTAATGTGATGATGTATGAGCACAAAGGGTTTTAACAGGTTGGGAAAATGTCTATGATAATACTTAAATGTTTGTCCAGTCACCCACAGGACTGATGAAAATGTGGAAGAGGTCAAAGACGTGGATCAAATAAATGAGAGAATAAAGGTTGAAAGTTAAATGTAGTTAAACAGTCTTATTCTCAACAAAAATGTAAACATAAGCCAAGTTTCTACAAAGATGCACTACGATACTGATTCATGAAACAGCAAAGACTGGACATTTATTCTAATCTTTGAAGTAGCTGGGAGAAATCTCAATTTTAAGGAAAACAGCAACTCATGGGAACTACAATGCCAACATGTAACCAGAAACAAAGCAATAGTTTGAAGTAATAAAAATCAAAAGTTTACATGATCAAAGAAATTGTGGATGATTCACATGTGGAAATTCACGTGAAAGATCACACTGATCTTGGTTCATCCCACAGCATCAATATTGCTTATTGTGTCACTATTCTGAAGCATTTGAGATTGTGCAACACAGGCAGAGTGACCGTGAATCAAAAGCGGTTTCTGCAATGTGCCAATGCTCTCACTCCATATGTGCTTTGTAGAAAACAATTGTTGACCACCTTATTAATCAGACTTAGCTCCGAACAACTTACGACTCTCCCACAAACCAATCCAGCTCCAGACAGGATTATCTGCAACCAGCACGTATATAGTCAAAAAAGTATCCCCCAAGTCCCCACAGCAATTCTTACAATGGGTTTAAAAAAATCCAAAAATCTTTAAAATAAGTACACAGCCTCCATATTCACTTGGATTTCACTTGGATATAAAGTACTAGTGAATATATTAAAAAATCTCACTGTAACTAAGTGAAATAAACATGTAAGTACAGTTTGCAGAATTTCAAAAACATACAAGGAAACCTACAGTTGCCATGGTTTTTTAAAAACACGTATTAAATATACTTACACAGTAGCTCTTCAGTCTGATAAAATCTACAGTCATAGGAATGGATCTATCACTATTTCTGTTCAACACTTTGATATAATCCAGCAGGTCAGCAAAGAATTTATAGCCCCCCTTGAGCACACAGAGTGCTACAATGTGATGGCCTCCCATCTCCTTCATCACATCTCGAGCAAGCCGTTCAGTCCTACAGAAATAAAATCAGGAATTTAATAGAAATGAATTTATATAATAGAAATACATTTAAACTTTGTAACAAATATCCCTTAAGCATTAAACTTCCACAAAACACATCCTTTGCCCCCATGAAGTATATCCTTGCTTCATAAAGTAAAAATAAAAATTTAAAAACCAGTGTACCTATAACATCTATCATAAACTTTAAAAATGTAAATTAAAATAAGACACCATTTTCACCTATCAGGCTGGCAAATTCTGATTAAATAAAATTTCTCTGATAATATATAATTATTAGAAGAGATTGTGAGGACAAGAACACTCTCATACACCATTAGGAATATAAATTAATATAACTTTTTGGAGGATAATTTTACAGTATCAAAACATTCAATAAACACCTTCTCCTTGACCCAGAATTTCCACATGGATAAAGTTGAGCAAGTGCTCAAATGTGTATAAAAGGATACTCCCTTCTAGTATGGTCTGTAAAGGCAAAATAATAGAGAAATCCTGTGTGTCCATCAATAGGGGACTGGTTAAATCAATTATAATACAGCCAGAAAGTGGAATACTGTGCAACTTTTAAAATATATGGGATAGCTCTGGATGTATTAACAGAAAAAAAAAGTCCAATAAATTTTAGACCTATATGATAGTACATACCCATGTGTTAAAATATGTATGTATATTTGAATACAGTATATGTGCACAGCCAGTGTTAAGGGAGGAAATGTGCACAGGCGGCTGAGAGAACTTTACTCTTCTCATTTACAGCCTCTCGTTAGAATATTTTACAACACACACGTACTGATATTACAATTTTAAATTCAAAAACAAAATAGTCAGACACACAATGCAAGTATTTAAATACTAAGTAAGGTTTTTCACTGAAATTCACTTAAGGGGAAATTTTCAAGCTAGACATGCATAACACTCAAAATGTGACCTCGTCATCATGTGATTCAGCCCTAGCCCATTACCTGTTCAGGGTTGAGAAATCAAAGACTTGGTGACTGGATTCATTCTTCCTCTCTCCCTTCAAGGTTTACTTTATTCTACTCCTTACAGATTTCTAGTATACCATGCCTTACACTGGGTAACCAGTAAGCCTTCCCTCCTTTTTTGTAAAGAGGCCTTTTAAAACAGAAAGCATCTATTATCTGACAAGCTGACCTAGTTTATGTTCAAATATCAACTACTTAAAACAGTTGCTGACACTTCAATATAAGAAAAAAACAAAAACTTCAATTTAAGATCTCACTAACCTGTCCATAATTACTCCATGAGGAATAAACACCTTTTCCAAATCCTCAGCATAATGATTAGGTATACAAAATAAATCTAGGTCATAACCTGGTTCATCGTCACTAATCTGAAAAAGAAATACAGCTGTTTCAGTGAGAGCATTACAGGATACAAACACTTGATTGGATTTAGATGTTAAAAAAGCTTAGCTTATCAGAGAAATTTAGGTATGTGATATCAAGAACTTTCTGTAACTTTGATAGGTATAATAATGCACTACAGTTATATAAAAAAGCAACCATATGACTTAGAGATGAACAGTTAAGATTGTAGAAATAAAATGATGTGAAATTTCCTTTAGCTCAGCTAAGAGCAGAAGAAAAACTTTAGAGCTAAGACAAATGTGTCAAAATCTTGATAATATTTTAAACACGAGTGACGAATATATGGGGATCCATTGTACTATTCTCTCCATTTTTGAGTACATTTGAAAACTTAGTAAAAAAACATTTTTAATACACTGTAGTCTAATAAGTTAAAGTATCACACTGAACAAGAAAAACTGCTCTTTCCCACCCCAAATCCAAATAGCCTCTCTCATCTCACAGCAAGGGAAAAAAAACTCCAAAAAAAGCTAAGTGATTTCTTAAATACTCAAACTCCTAGAAGTCTGAGATTGTTATAATCAAGTCATGAGGTACCTTCACAGTAGAAAAACCCAGATTGTTTGAGTATGACTACATATTGTCTTAGTATGCCCAGTCCCTGGCACACAAAATATTTAGTAACACTGATGATACCTGATGGTACCTGTGGTGGTAAAATGTACTATGATTACAGTTTTATAAATATTATATATGTATCTATACACAAAGAAAAAATATAACAAAACCATAAAAACTATTATCTTGGGGAGGGGAGTTATAGTGATTTTTTTTTTAAAGATTTTATTTTTTCCTTTTTCTCCCCAAAGCCCCCCACTACATAGTTGTATATTCTTCCTTGTGGGTCCTTCTAGTTGTGGTATGTGGGATGCTGCCTCAGCGTGGTTTGAGGAACAGTGCCATGTCCGCACCCAGGATTCGAACCGACGAAACACTGGGCCGCCTGCAGCGGAGCACGCAAACTTAACCACTCGACCACGGGGCCAGCCCCGGGAGTTACAGTGATTTTTATTGAGTTCTTTATACCATATTCCAAATTTTCTTCAGTGAGTATATATTGCTTTTTAACAAATTCAATAGTCTTTCTTATAAATTACTTTTGGTAGTATGTGTTTTTATACATACATATAAAAAGTATGGGGACATTTAAAAAGATATGTTAAAACAAAATCTACCAATAAAAACTGTAATACAAAGAAAGGAAGAAAAGGAAGGAGGGACAGAGGAAAGGAAGAAAGGAAGGAAGGAGGGAAAGGAGGAAGGATGGGTGGATGTGGAGAAATATACATATAAAACAATGGTCAACTACAAGAAGTGGGGACTTGCTACTTTCCATGCTTAATACTGACGTTTTTTTATTGTCAATTTCACTTTTTAAAATTATAGTTGATTCACAATTCCCATTCACCATTATATTTAAATCGTATTCAAAAAAATAAACCAGAATTACAATATCTCATATGATACTCAAGACTAAATACCCTCCAAATCACATTCAAGAAGCTGATGATAGGAGCTTTGGCAGTTTTCAAGAATATTGGTCAAACCACACTTCAATCTCAATGTATCGGTTAATATCTACTGAGCACCTCCTCTTTCAGTCAGCACTGTATTAGGTACTTAAAGACAAGTAGCTTGGCTTTCAGCACATTTAAAAAACACCCATTTGGAATTTATAATATTATTCACAGAATTCATAATTATATTCTGAGAAATTTGAGGTTCATAATGTCTCTCAGTCTCAAAAGCTCTGTTTTGAGCTCTCTAGATTTTGGTGGAATTTTAAGTATTGCCACGTCATTCTGGTAGTATCTGTGCACAGGGCCAGGAGGCTGGCGGCAATTAAGTGGGTGGACCAGGACACGCCCACAGGCACGGGGGTTCAGTCGCATGCAGTGTACAGGCACTCCCTGCAGCCGGTCTGAGGGCAGTCAGAAGTCAATATTGATTTGTTTTTAAGCAAATACGTACTGCTTTCATAGAGAGGAGAAAATTTTATTTTTGGGAAAAAAGATTATGCTAGATCCTCTAAGATGAAGTGCTAATGTATCTCCTCAACATTTACATCATGCTCACTTCAGAACACGTTTACTACAAAAAAAAAGGGAAATGGAACATTTGTGTGACCTACGGGAGCATTTCAAGAGTACTTTATAATAAGCAGGTATTACTTTTATAAATTTTATAAACTGAAATTTAGTTCAAGTTTTGGGATAAGAAGATAGACTTGCTAGATCCTGTAAGATAAGAGGGGAAACCTTCATGTCAGGCTCATCAGAACATATCTGCTATGACTTGACAAGAACGAAAATGCACCATTTCATAATGCTTTAAAATTAAGACCCAGAGCACCAAAATGGCTTCCCCAAAGCTTACTCACCCTTCCTCCCACTTACTCACTGCTTCTGCCACAAGCATAAACCAGGACCCACCTGGAACTCTTTGAAATACGCAATACTTGTGAAGGCTACTGCTTCTGTGAAAAAGACTCAATTCTGGCCTACAGGTTTTGCACGCAGCCTAAGATCTTCAAGAGTCTTGTTCGTCTCAATCAAAGCTAATATGAATTCTGCCCGGAGTTCATCCCAGACACGGAGTCTAATACAGACAGACAAGCAGGAATGTACCCCAAAATAGGAATTCTATCTCTGTCAACACAACAAATTAATTTCCAATTCAAAAAATTTTATTTTCAATCAATACTCTTAGATTTATATGTCACATTTAATGTCAAAGGGTTGATTTATTTCAAGAATAACAAACATGTTAATATAACTCTTCCCAAAAGGCAAAAACAAGAACTCATAAAACTTTCATTGCTTGAGGTACTCTAGGCATGAATTCTCAACTTTGTTATAACTCACTATAAATAAATGGGATATATTTATGGGGGGTCCTAGTTTAAGAAATATGATTGGCCATGGATAGATAGTTGTCAGAACTGGGCAATGAGTACATGAGAGTTCATTATACTATTATACCTACTTGTGGATGTTTCCACAATATAAAGTTAAATAAGAAGTAATTTATTTACATGATGACAAGACATCAACATCAACTTTTCCTAATTTTACATTTAATGAAAACTCGAAGTCTTTTAAGCTCATATTTAATGATCAAATATTAGAATACTAATTTGAAAATGGTGAGGACCTCATTCAGAACCTGTATTCTTATTACTAACACTTGAGTATCTACTATGTTGCACATACTAGAGAGGATTAGAGAAATGTGACACAGCTATCCTCAAGGAGCTTACAGTGTAGAACACACGACATGTACATGAATAACCATAAGACACTGTGTTAAACTGCTATGAAAAAGATCCAGGTAAAGTATTACAGGAGTTTAAGAGGGCAAACTCTCATTCAGTAGCCTCACTTGTGCCTGGATCACTGATAAGAAATAACATAAAATAAGACATAATTCTATAAACAGGAACTTGTTTTTAATCATCCCAAACACCAAAGCTTCATATTAAACAGGCCCAGTAACCTCAATCTCTACAAGAGCTGACAGAAATATACTTGGTGGTCTTTAATCTTATTATCCTTTATTTGCCCCATCTGATATTGGTTAATATCTGGTATTAATTAATCCCACCTGATATGGCTTAGTCAGCAATTCAGCGACTGCTTTGATAGAAAAGTACTGAATATATTCAATTACATAAAAACGCATTCAGCATCCGCCTTGATTAAGGCCCTGTACAACAGATTTTGCAGGGAGATACAAAGATGATTATAAATTTAGAGCTCTCAAAGAGCTTATAATCTAGCGAAAAAGACATACATATATACAACTAACTACACAGCACAATAAAGCCTGTAATTTGTACCTGAACCTAATTTGACAAGCCCAAAACTTGTGATTACCAAGACTTATATACACACTAAAGATAAACCTGGAACCCAAGGTCACCCAGCACCAATGACGCCCTCCTAGAGAAATACCAAGCTTAAAGTAGTCATTATATTGTGTTGCCTAGGTCGAAAACTGAGTGAAGTGTCCAGATTGGCATGTCTCTGACACTGCAGTAGCACAGCTTTCTAAATCAACCAGGCGATAGCAGTGCCCAACTTTCTGTACGAACGTAAATCACATGTTTTATTATTTGTGACTTGGTGTCACACGTCTAAGCATGTGGTTATTACCAACACCTTCTAAAAGGATTGTATTAGTCAGCTCAGGCTGCCATAACAAAATACCATAGATTGGGTGGCTTAAACAACAGTAATTTATTTCTCACAGTTCTAAGACTGGCAAGTCCAAAATCAAGGTGCCGGTAAGGTAGATATCATTCTGAGGCTGCTTCTCTTGGCTTGTAGGCAGCCACTTTCTCCTAGCTATCTATGCGCGTGGTGGGGGTTGGAGTGGGGAGGGAGCTCTCTGGTGTCTTCTTCTTAAAAGATCAGGGCCCCAACCTCACGACCTTATCTAATCCTAATAACCTCCCAGAGGCCCCATCTCCAAATACCACCACACTAGGGGGTTAGGGCTTCAACATATGAATGGGGGTAGGAGGAGAGCAACAAACATTCAGCCCATAACAAAAACTTAACATTTAATGGTTGGAGAAGATCACAAAGAAGGTCCTGGATGGCGGCTTTGGGGAGGGCCCAACCTCAAAATATTTGAGAGGAGCTCTGGAAGGGCCAGAAGTGGTAAATAAATCAAAATATAGTTTGTCTCCAGATCGACCTTTCCCACTATGGCCATTTCTGGCTGAAATGGAAATCAAAGGATAGATCATTACTAGCTCTGAGTTACTTACCATTTACCCACACAGTTCAGAAATCTGACTGCATCTCCTCAGAGCTTTAGAACACAGCTCTCAAATTCTAACCTACCTGTAACATACTTGTTAATAATAAAATCTACACAGGTACTTTTATTAATATGAAAGATTATTGAAAAATGTAACATTAATATCTGCCTTTTGTCTAGAATCAGTAAATACTTTTGCTATCATAAATTACCAAAATTTTACTTTCCAGTAAAACTAGGATCTCAAATTCTTAATAATTATGTGTCACATATATAATAATGGTTTTCATATATTAAAATTTTTGTGGTTTACACAAAATTTCTAATTACAAAGATATATTATCTAAAATTACAGCAAACAAGGAAATTATTCACCATCTATGACTAGAACTGCTTAAGTCTCTTTGTGGTCAAAAAACAACCACGTTCATGGGTCCAAACAAGACTAAAAAGAAGTGAGGAAGCGAGTCTTAAAATGCAAGCTTTGTGGGGGCTGGCCCCGTGGCCGAGTGGTTAAGTTCACGCGCTCCGCTGCAGGCGGCCCAGTGTTTCGTCGGTTCGAATCCTGGGCGCGGACATGGCACTGCTCATCAGACCACGCTGAGGCAGCGTCCCACATGCCACAACTAGAGGAACCCACAACGAAGAAAACACAACTATGTACCGGGGGGCTTTGGGGAGAAAAAGGAAAAAAATAAAATCTTTAAAAAAAAAAAATGCAAGCTTTGTGAAGACATACACTAATAGATAAATTATATTTTATTTTATTCCTAGTAACCAACAACAATTGCAAGCTTCTAGAATGGACAGAAATTGTTAGGTGGCATATTTTTTACCTTTTATATTCAGATATCTTAAAATTTTCAAAAAGCACCAAAGCAGATACTATGCCATCCCCTTGGGATAATTTGTGATAACTCAGGGCATCATAAAACCAAAATTATGAATTACTCATGCACATATTCCTAAATGTGAAAATAATTTAGGCTACTAGTATGGTTATCTTTCAATCTCTATCAGTCTTACAAATAAATTACACATATAACTTGCCTGCCCTCCCTTCTAGGGGCTAAAGAATTAAAAGGTTTACAAGAATCTAAAAGTGACAAGAATTAAAACCAGCATTCTTGACTATTCAACCCAGGGATAAATTATTAGCTGCTCCTAGGTAAGTGGGCCCATAACTACTATATATGCAAGGACATGAATTTACCCAACACTATGATCTTTTCTTTTATTAGTGTGCACAGTGGGATGATAAACACATCCGTTCTGGACAAAAAAATACATACCTATCAATTATCAGAAACACAGCGTTGAAGATAGTAGTCCCATAGCAATTTGAAGTGTGTGTTTGAATTCTTATTAGTGTCAAATTATTCTAAATGTTAGTACTTTGGCAGCCGCTGGCAGGAAAATAACAATCGAGTCTCCATGTTGATATAAATGATGGTGGTTGACACTTTTATAGCATTTAAATCTTACTGAATCCACACAATATATAATTATGAAAGGAAGAAGAGTATACTAGTGCATCGTTAGCATCTCTTCACACAGGGGGCCCAGTTAAAAAACGACACGGCTCAGTTACTGCCTAATGAACTAGAGAAAACTCCAAGACCCTCTTTCTCTGCTGATCTGGTTGGCTCTTTTGGGTTTTTTCCCCCACTGCCTGCCTACCAACTTTCTGCAATACGCAGACAGAAACAACAGACAGAAAAGAATTAAGGTGGATCTACAGTATGCGTGTCACATTACTCAACTTGCAGAATGAAACCCCCAAACTGAACTACTCCATTTCTCGGTGGTTACGAAGAATAACTTTGGTCTACACTGACTGATGTCGGTCTAGACTCTGTTGATAACAATGATAGAGTTGTGGACAAAGAAAATGCACTAGTTTATCAATTCTGTGAAAATTATTGGCAGGGTAAGATTTAAGCTCAGTTAGTACAAGATGACATTTCTAGCACCACCATCCTGAAATTTAGAAGATATTATATCCATATAATGCATATTTGATGTTTCACATTAATTTGCAAAAATCTAGAAGCTTGTTCTTAGTCCAAGTGTGTCCAAGTTTACCCTGGCAGTTTAATGACAGTTACAAGCAGCATGGGTTCTATCAGGCAGATCTGCAGGCCAATTTCCTCTGAGTGATGTTGGGCAAGTTACTTCACCAATCTGTGCCTCCAAGGTCATACCAGTGTTTACCTATCTCATGGGGTACCTATTATGTAACTTCAGGATGTTTACATTATATAATGTCTGCAAAATATTTGGCTCGATGCCGAAGACACAGTAAGTACTAAATAAATATCTACCATTGTCACTACTAACTTAAAAGTGGAGAGGTTAAGAGCAGACTCTGGGGCCAGATAACTTAGATTCAAATCCTAGCACTGCTGGGTGACCTTGGGCAAGTTACTTAACCTCTCTGAGCCACATACATTTTTAAATAAATATCAAACTAGTTAAAGTATGAAAAGGGCTTAGAATAGTAACCAGCACATAGTAAGCACTATTTAAATGTTTGTTATCTCTAACATGCAGACAATTTATAGGAAGGAAATAAAAAAAAAGGAACAGAAATTTGCAAACCAAAATTACAATGAATATCTTGATGTTCAAGCAAAACTAACAGCCAGTTCTAGCAATAATAATTCACTGTATGCTGGGGCAGGCATCATACCCCAAAGCTAAAAGCATCTAACTTCTTCAGCAACTGATTAAAAACAACATCCCCCACCATTTTTTGAGTACCTACTATTAGCATAACATTTAAGTGTATGGGCTCTTTTTTTCTTTTTTCTTCGAGGAAGATTATCCCTGAGCTAACTGCTGCCAAACCTCCTCTTTTTGCTGAGGAAGCCTGGCCCTGAGCTAACATCCGTGCCCATCTTCCTCTACTTTATATGTGGGACGCCACCACAGCATGGCTTGACAAGTGAAGCCATGTCTGCACCCGGGATCCGAAGCAGCGAACCCCAGGCCGGCGAAGCGGAACGTGCGCACTTAACCACTGCGCCACCGGGCCGGCCCTAAGTCTATTGGCTCTTGAGTCTGAGCTCCCTCTTAATAACTGTGTGGCATGGGCATGTTAACAGGTTAAGTCACTTAACTTCTCTGAGGCTTCAAAGATTCTTCCTTAGCAAAACAGTAATAATCATAGTACTGTTACAGGGCTGTTTTGAGGAGTAAATAGGACTACGTAGATAAACACAATGATAGCTATTATTCCTATTCCCAGTCAGGGACCACGCAAAAGTTGTTTATTCACATTGGCCATCTTATAATCCCTTTCAATAACACCAAGAGGTAGGTAGCACTTCACTTATACATAAGGACACTAAAGCCCAGAAAGGTGAAGTAAGTAACCCAAAGCCACACAGCTAGTAAATAGCCCAAACAAGTAGGATTCCAGGCTAGACTCCTGCTCTTTACCTTAAGTCACAAAGTCTAATATGACATAGAATCCTTCCCTTTTAAGGGCTCAAGTGGTTCATCCAACAAACCATTATTGAGAATTTCTTACATGCCACGCACTGGAGTTACAGTGGTGATTCCTGCCCTCACCAAGTTTCTTTTAGTGGGAGAGAGAATCAACAGGTAATCAGGTAACTGCTAAAACAACAACAGTAATAATAACAACGCAGGCTAAGGCATCTAACCGTCGGGAGGGGGGTTGGCTATTTCAGCAAGCACGATCAAAAAGTAGGGGAGAGGGGGGCAGCTCGGCTTGTTCGAGAAACGAGAAAAGGAACCAATGTGGTTAGAGACAGAATAGGAAAGGCTGATTACGGTACCAATGCCCTTGAGGATAAGGACCATATTCGCATGTTTTTGTCCCTTGCAGCAGCAAAGAGCCCCGGGTCCAGACTCCAGCGCATCTGAATTTGAGGCCTGGCGAGCCGTGGGCCAATGACCTAAGAGCGTTTCACTATTTTCGTGGGGTCTAAAAAGGTGGGCACGGCTCCGGCCCCCGAGGCCGCCGCGAGGGTTCAGCGAGGCGATGCGCGTTCCCACGCAGACGCCTCCTCACGTCTGCGGGGCCAGAGGAAGCCGCCCTCGCCCGCACGGCCTCCGTGCCAGGGCCTCCACGGCGGCGCCACCGCCACCGCGCACGGACAGAGCACGGCCTCCACGGGGAAGTCGCCACCCTCCCCGCCGATCCTTCCCGAACCGGCCCGCGGCCCCTCCCCCCAGCACGCTGGCAGGCGGCACATGTCAACCAAAACGCCATTGCCACCCTCTCTCCCCACACGCAGCCCTCTTTCCCGGGGCTCTCTGGGGCCACACCCACCCCAGCCCTCGCAAGTCCACCCCCCTGGCCGCCCCGGGGCGAGGGGGTAAAGCCGACCCCGGGACGCTGCGGTCGCCCCCGCCCCGCGCCGCCCCCCGCACTGCGGGCCCGCGCCTCAGGGACTGGCTGCCGCCGCCGCTGCCGCGGGCCAAGCTGCTCACCACGACACTGGGACTCAGGGTCGCCATAACGGAGCCAGCGGCGGGCCGAAGACCGTCTGAGGAAGAGGAAGCGGCGCACAGCAGGAGGCGGCGCAGCGCGGGAAAGCCGGGCGCTTCAAGCGAGCGTCCTCAGCCGCCGCGGCGCTCGGAGCCAGGCG